>NW_017147017.1:1736982-1771275 GCF_001652005.2 Ceratina calcarata
AATATGGTCACTTTAGATCCTACAGTATCCTGGAGAATCACTCCCACATACAATTAGATCTTTTTTAAATCGCCCGAATGGTCCTGGCACGGCAGCTGCACGCTGCAAGGCATCCAGGCCCTGCGGAAGCGGAAGGATCTATTCATCCCATTGATCCTGGAGGGGAGAACGGCTATGCCGGCTCTATACTTGGAATTTGCATTAGTGATCTATAGATCCTTATAAGTCTTTCGCGTCCAGTACGTGCTGCCACCGCTGCACAGTCCATGCTTGCGTGAAAAAAGGCGGAAGTTAAAGCAGCTTAAAGATTGCACTTAACTTAATACTTTAAAATATGTCTCCAGGATTCAGATTCTAATCGGTAGATTTGAACGGACCTTTGAGGAAGAATTTAAACAAGTATCTCTCGGAAGATATCTTAACACGTTTGCTCAGTAGAATCCAAAAAGAAGACACTGTAGAATTTTTAACAAAAATTTGTTAAAGCAAAATCATTATAATCCTGTTCCAACACACAAGAATCAAACGAAACCGGAGAGGTATATTCAAGAAGGATACGAAAGAAGGAAAGTGTTTTCCTTGTTTACACACTTTCGCAAATAAATCAATCTTTGTTCAACAAACAAAGAACTGAAAAGGCGTTTCATCGGACAAATGGTGTCTGATAGCTGCTGATAACAAATTCCAAAGCGGTACCGATGGAACGAAAAAGCATTTCAGTTTTAACTTCGACAGATGGCAGAGGACCGGTCACCTGTTTCTTACCTGAACTTTTACCTGAGGAATGGAGAGAGCTTGAAGAGGGACAGGGACCAATCGGTTGGTCGACCCTGGGGCCCGACTGACCCCACCACTGGCTCAACCGTGCCGATCCGGGCTGGCCGAGGCTCGAGGCTCGAGTGCAACAGGGTGCGCTACGTAGTTTAGAATATCATCGGCTATAAACGCGTGAAACGAATTGCGTGGCGTCAGTTCGTGGTTTCATCCTGCATTTACGTTTCGTTGCTGCACGTATATATTTACCGCGCGTGCTGAGTGTTATTCCCTTGTCCATCGTGGAGGACAAATTACCGAAACTGAGATAGAAAAGAGGTGAGCGATCGATCGATCTATCTCGCTAAATCCATTGAAACGCGTCACTCGTTTGCCATTGGGAACCCGAACCGCTATACGATCAACTGGAATTCCTTGGATCGACCGCCAACTAAGGACATTCCGTTGGATCGTGTCCCATCTCGAGGATGTGGACACTCGTGGGCGTATTTCCATTAGCTTTGCTTCTCGGATACCCGTTCTGTTCCCCCTATACGCCTTCAGTGGATTTTACGATTAAGGTCACATGACTCCCAACTGGGAACAGTACACATTATTTTGTTCGAAATCATATGCCTCTTGTCGAACAATATTTATTATAACTAGATCACATTTGAGCAATTTCGTCCAAAAAAATGTAAAGGATATTCTTCTGTCCCAGGCTGGTAACGTAGCATTGTTTTAAGTGATACGATAAACGAGTTTAACTTGTGCTGGTTTAATTTCTTATTTGAACCGCATTTCAATGCTACGAGTGGATTTCAGTATTGCGTTGCTGAGTATGATATAAAGTTTCAAGACGTGTAGTTTTATATTTCGAAACCATTCTGTTCTGTAGTTAAACCTGTGAAATTCCTTCGTTGACAGTTTTACATTTAAAAACCTATCGGTTACTTTGCCTGGGGCTATCCTTTTTTGTCGTTCGCTGCGATTATGTTAATTTACCGCGCGTATAGGAAAACATCGTAAGCGCAAACGAGCATAAAAGATATTTATTAGTACAATCGCACTGCAAAAGTAGCGATGAAATTAATTAGAACCGAGCGCGGACTCGTAAATGCGCTAAACTGTAGCGTTAATTTAAGCTCACATATGCGGCCGCTACTTCATACCTTTGTACGCACTTGTTAGCAGCGACAGATTATGTAGTTTGATATTTTTACGTCCCCATCGGCGCCATCACTACGAAACAATGAAGCTGATAAGGAACGCGTAATACGAGATATACGTATACAGCGTGTTTTGCTGAATTGAAATCATTCTGCGAAACTTGTCATATAGCAAATGGAAGTTCCTTCATTTTTCGCAACTCAAACACAGCAGACAAAATATGCAGTTCTAATCTGTCTATTAAATACACACTGGAGTTGTTCTAAATTTTATATTCGCGATCGCAGAGCAAAAAGTGCTTGCAGAATTTTCTTTTAGATCGAGGTATCAGTGCCGGGAGATAGCTCTGATAATAGTTATCGAACTTTTTGTTCTAATTCCCGATATCAATTATTTCTTACAATTTATTGCCATATTCTTTCGTTTTAAGCATTACATAATTCTTTTATTTCGAAGAAGAAGTTTTATACAGTTTAAGCACCTTAGATACCATTTGTACTTACGCAGCATTGCAATTGCCACTTGGTTCTGGGAATGCGTAGCCGTCGCGAACGGGCATTAATATTAATATAAGCCAGCAATATTTTTATGTAAGCAATGCACATGGCCTTTATCGTTGCACAGTAAACACACACCCATTTTCCTGTGCGCCATGTGTGCGTTTACTATGATTTAAGAGCAATCTGTGTTCCTACAAACAGGAAAAGTCACCTGATTTTTGTGATAAAAGTATACGCTATGCACCTGCAGAAAGGCAAGAATACATAGAATTTTAAGTCTTCAACAGTGCGGGAGTCTTCAAGCATTTATTGTGTGTTGATACGTTTACAATATGATACTGTTCGATTAATTAATCCAGTCGGATAGTTCGCATGAATTATGAGTCTCGATGCAGGCCACTGGAATTTATTTTTATTCCACAACAAAACTGTTCATTCACGTAAAGTTTGAAAATAGGAATGACGTTGACTGGTAGTAAACCGCAAAACCGAGATAAGGGCTCTTTCTACCATTCGTTCACGTATTAATTCTGCTTTTTAATAGTATCAATTTATCTTAAATGCAGCCACCGCAACAGTGGGACGCGTGCCTCCTCTAATAATACCAATTCCGCGTCTTCGCGTCGATTTGTTTGATCGTACGCAATAGCAAGGTCACTGCCCATTCGGATAATTTATTTTTACCCAAGGGAAACTCTGAAACCTGGTTTTAACATCACCTCAGCCGCCGTTGCGAAAGCGAACTCTAAGGTATGACGGTCAAGGTGCGCAAACGTCATTACCTGTATTCGCTGCACTTAATTGTCACCCGACTCGTGTTATCAATAGATCGTGATCTAAATACGATCTAAATACATGAATAGAAAATACCGATGCAGCTTCCTTTACTGTCATTCGCACTGTTAAACATGTAACAGTTTATTGTGTTCTCTTTAATTGACTCATTCTAATGTACAACACTATGAACCGGTCGATTGCAACAATTCGTTCAACGATCTCGTTTCTTTATCAAATTTTGCATATTCATGCGTTCAATTCGAACAATGAACGGCACGGCCAATCTACGAGACGTGATAAAATGAGTCATCGAATCTTTTCATGACTGTTTCAATCCTTTTAATGTTATCAATTAAAAACATTTTTTCAAGTATTTCATAGTGAATAATTCGATGAGTATTGGATATTTGATGACGCTAGACTTACTTCGTTTCGAGAGGGGACAGGTAGGAAGTACAAACACGATTTCTAAACGGTTGACATACTTCCAGCAGCCGAGTTTGCTAAAAATCCAGCTATTGTATCCTGCGTAAGTTCATTCTCCATCCGATACCTTTAGCCGAGATCAGAAACGATCCAGACCCCTGAATGAATAAATACCGAGTGGAAGAGCCGGTTCGCCAGATGCTTCGATTATCTTTTTTTTTTCTCCGAGCTTCAAACGCGATGCTCCTCGATCGTGGAAAGCGGCCTTTTACAAAGTTCACTATCCTCGTCGATCATCCGTGAACAAGCGGCATTATACGCATTCTTATTCAAAGGAAAAATCCTAATTGCAAAAAGACTTTCCGTGATAAATATATGATTAGGAAAAACAATTAAGCAGTTCTTGTTAATGATGTTGCAATACTCTTTCAAGGATGTTCATCGTTCCGAAGTAGAACTAAATAGTGGAGTTCTTGGTAGCTTTGTATAATACATACAAATTATAACAGTAAATGAAGTGGGAGTATGTTTGTATTTTTAGATAATCCGTTTGTCTACCGATTATTATCAGTTAATTTGCATAACACGTTGCAAAGCCTCACAAATGTGGCTATATTTTTGCTTTATATAAAAGTGCATTGACCAAATAGCTGTCGCTCGCGGACACGTCTCACGGATCTCGCGTCTGTAAACGATTTTAACAGCGTGACACGGTCACTCATTTACTAAAACTGGTGAACTATGAGCAAAGGTGCATGACGTGTTTACAAGTGCAAATTACGACCTCAAACACAAGATACAAAAGTGTAAAAAGGCAATGGCATAGTCTCAGACAAAACAAATATATTATCAGAACATATATAAGATAAAATGCTGATAAGATACGACGATAAAAACCGAATGTACTCTGATAAAGCGGAGGTAACGGTGTACTGGCGAAAATGGTTCAACCCCACGGTCCTTCAACGCGCCCGTTATGCTTTCGTAAAATGTAAAAGGAAGTTAATAATAGGGTAGACTAAACGTTTAAAATGTACGATCTTGTACGTTCCGAATTTTCACCGAATAAACTTTCGTGAAACAGAAAGAACAAAATCGTTTTCCGATCTTCGTACTTTACTTAATACTCTAGTTTATCGCTCGATTAGATCGCAGTACGTATCGTACAAATGATAATAATAGATGTTCGTTACGTGTCCTGTTATTAATCCTGAATACAACGACACGTTACGTAAGTGGCCATTACCATGCAAAAGCATTTGTGCAGTGAAACGAGAACAGTCGCGATTAACCAAACCAGACGAGGCAGTCAAAGACATGCCAAAGGCCTAAATGCTTAAATAGAATTTCTGAATAATTGCAAACACGATAGGGTGATGAAACTGGAGATTGATATTTCTTTTATCGTTTAAGGATCGCAATATGGATTTATTTTAGATATATTGTATTAATGCATCAACAGTTAGCTTATCAGTCTATCCATAGCAACTTTTCTTCAAATTGTGTAATATTTACTGTGCGAAAGGTGAAAACACTTTTGGAAAAGATAAGCGCGATCAAAATTGATTCTAATGTGCAAAACGTTCAATTAATTTATTACATATGCTTTAATGAAACATAATTCGAAGAGATAAACAGCGGGCTTGCGAAATCGTTATTTTTTACTGTTATCGATACCAGATTGCGGGCATTATGCCCATAATAGTGTCGCGTTTACGCTATCCAGTGACGTTTCTTTGTAGAGAGTCATTCGAGCCGGTTTTCATAAAAAAAATCCACGCTAACGCGCGACGAATTGATAGCACCGGTTTCGATCGAATCGATATGTATGTAATTCCGACTAGGAGAATGCTTCCAAGTTCGAAGGACAACGCTGCCTTATAATAACTGTCCGACGCACGTCAACGGAATTTCTACGATACGAAACACTATGCGCGACGGACGGCTATGCCCAAACTCGAATAAAAATTGTATGAACTTCCCAGTAATAGTTCCGTTCGGCGAATAACTAATCGCTATCATTGCGTGAATAAGCTTGTTAGTAGAACCACATGTTTGAATAAGATTTCATGTACGTGATATTTTTCAAGATAAATTGAATCTATCTCGTTCGCAGCTTAATTAAAAAGTTCAACTTTAATTAAAAATTAAAAATACATTTTTTTAATATAAAGTATGCCTCTACATAAAGATATCTTTATTACTCGGCAATCTTCGTTAAAAAATCCCTAAAAGCCCTTGATACGTTTGATTACCTGTTGTAATCACAAGTATCATAGTGTAGCAGATAAAGATATGAAAAATTACTTAAGTTCGAAGTCTGGTTTCAATTGAAATCAATTGAGTGGGTATGTAATTTTTAGTATCGACGATAAGTCACATACAGTTTCTTTACGGACCGTCTAGCTGAGCTGAATAGTAGCTGAAGAATGTCGATCCGAAGATTTACGGATTTTAGGGGCAGTGGATCCCCTTTTGTTATGACCAAATTGAAATGAAAGAGCAAAAGGGAGGGACCACCTGCGCTATCCTCGGAGGACAGGTAACTCTACCTGGCTTCAACCGTCGAGATTTTTCGAGAACCGAACAAAGAACCCAGCTGGTACTCGTGCACACACCCTACGACCTGAGGCCCACCTCTTAAGGCGACATTCACACGCGTATATCTATACCTAGTCGATCTCTTCCCATTCCTGGAAATCGCATACCATCTTCTCCTATTTGCCATTTAAACACGTGCAACTAGTTTCGATACTTACAAAAACCGTCGCCATACGCGTTTATTTGTTAAAAGATAAAAGAGTACTTCTCGACAATAACAAGGATTGACGTTCGTTTTAATCAACTTCGATTTCCATTTCTTATTCTTGACAATTCGATTTGATAAAGCCGCTTTGTTAATTTCATCGAGATAGCGACCTATGCGACAGATAATCATTGTTACGAGAATAATATGAAATTGCACGTGTGTATCTACACGATGTCTCGACATCCTTTTAATCCCAGATGAATTTATTAGCCCCGAAACATGCGTTGATCGTCGCATCGTGGAAACACGGTTCGAGTGGGTACCCAAGCGATTGATAATGAAATTCATACGAGAAACAGTAGACGGTTCATAATCGATCGGAAGATCGAGCGGATCCCTTGGATCAATTACTCGAAAGTATTTTCCTTTTGGGTAAAGATGCTGCACTTCCTCTCCTAAAACCGGTTGTAGTTACTCGAACCCAGATAGGAAACATGTTGAACGAGACTTCGTATAGAATATTTTTAATCAAACTTGCGTGTTAGTCGTTAGAGCGATGAAAAATTGATTGCATAATTGAGGAGAGCAACAATTTTGTTGTTAACTATATATTTTTGTTTATAGAATAAAAGATGAAGGTCAGGAAGATCAACTTAACAGCTGTGCTGCTTACGCTGTTACTGTATGCGACCGTTTCTCAAAGTGAATCGGACGAATACGAGTATCCGGGGGGGGACTCACTAGAGAACTTGGGACTTCACAACGATCGTTGGAGTCTATATCACGACCATGTGCCACGATCGAGAAAGGAAGACGAAGACGCTTTTCGGCATTTCAAACCCCGCGTCATGTACAATCCTGACAGTGTGCTCTTCGATGCAATCGGCGATTTGGAAGAAGACGATGATTTCAGACCCGAGGTGCATAGAGCTTTTTAAAAAAACTGTTTAAAAGTAAATGTATCGACCCTTGCTATGATCGAACGAATAAGATATTACCTTGATACTCTCGTTCGAACCGACATTCCTTTTCCATTTCCACACGTTCTATTACCCCTGATACTTCGATAGTTATTAAAAAGAATAGTAACACATCAAGTTTAGAAAAAATTGCAGATTGACGAAGTTGCAAAAACGGCTGAAGCGGAATCTAGCACAGTCGCAGTTTCAACTTCGACAACAACTGCGAAAGCGACAACTGAGAAAACGACCGTGAAAATTACATCTGCGGAAACTACAACTGCGAAAACTACAACTGCGAAAACGACAATAGCGGAGACGACAACTGCGGAAACGACGACAGCAGCGGTAACCGTTAAAAATATGACTGCGGATAGCGCGATCAAAAAATTGGTCGAAGGCGAGGAACCCTACGACGATGATGTGAGCGAGAACGAAGAGGACGAAAGCGACGACGAATACGATGACGACGACGAGGACACGGAAGATGAGGAGGAGGTGTTGCCCGAATGTCCTGAATATTGTAAATGTGCCGGGGAATATGCAGCTGCTACAACTGCAACGTAAGTTTCCGGCTCTGGATTTAATTACTTCCTGTATATTCCTATATGCACTAGCGAACGATAAATATGAAATTGATAACGCCATTCAGCTTATTATAGCACGTCTGATAATATGAATTGGCGCAGTCAATGATTGCTACCGTTATTCGAAATATGCTATTTTATGTACAGCTGCACCAAATTCGTGGATAAACAATCGTTTGGTACTGGCATTGTTCATCTGCGCATAGAAAACGCTGGACAAATTCGTCTCGGGCCTCACGCGTTCCAATCGATGGGTCTCCAGCAATTGGAGTCTATTTTGATTACGGATACGCAGATCATCGAGTTGAATCAAACGGCGTTCGATGGAATGTCGTACTTGTTCTCCGTGAATTTGACGCGCAACGATCTCCAAGAAATCCACCCGAACACTTTCCAAAATAACAAACAGCTTACATTCCTTGCCATTTCCGGAAATCCGCTGAAACACGCGCAAGATTCGAAATTCAAGCACGGTCTCTTCGAGGCACCATCTGTGACGGAGTTCGACTTCTCCTTCAACGGCTTGACGAAATTGAAGCGTTCGATGTTCGCAAAAATGCCGGGTCTCGCTTATATCAACTTGAAGGGCAACAAGTTAAAGGAAATCGATAACGGAGTTTTTAATACATTAGAATCGCTTTTCGAAGTGGACCTCTCGAATAACTTATTGAACGAACTTCCTGTTGACCTTTTCGCTAAGAGTGGAATCGAAACGCTTCGCATTGCCGGTAAGATTCAGTCGCGCAAATAATAATTTACTATATTTAAATTAATTCGGCTTAACGTTTAACTTCTGCTCGTAATTTGCAGGAAATAATTTGGCAACATTAAGCACGATACAAGCGGCAGAACTGAGGTTGTTAGATGCGTCTAACAATAAGATCAAAGTGATCGCAAAGGATGATCTTTCCAACATGCCCTTACTGGATCAGTTGATACTTAGCTCGAACGGTCTTAAGAGGATTCATCAACACGCGTTCGCCGATCTTGACGAAATGACTCATCTCGATATCAGCGACAATAAACTGTCCTCCTTGACGGAACATCATCTGAGGAGCAATACCAGACTGCAAGTTCTGATAATGAACGACAATCCTGAGTTGGAAACTTTGCCAGTTTTCAAAACGTTCGGACTTGAATATAATACGTACAAGTAAGGATATTTAAAATCAATGCGAACAGTAAGATTTTTATTCATAACTGAATGTATGAAAATATTTTTGCAGCATCTACCGATTCGAATGCTCGAATTGTGGCTTGTATTTCCTCGAGAAAGAAACCTTCTACTCTATGCCGGCAATAACGCGATTGAATCTCTCCAAAAACCGATTGACCGGCCTACCAAACGGACTTCTGATCGGTCTCACATCTTTGCGAGTCCTTGATCTTTCCGACAACATAATCAATACCTTGGACAACAACATGTTCCACGGTGCTACCAGCTTGACTAAAGTCAGTCTTGCTGGTAATCCTTTGGTAACGTTACAAGTAACACCGTTCCTGATGGCTACCGAGCTTACCAAACTCGACGTGAGCAGATGCGCTTTGGAGAGAGTCTGGAGCGAAGCTCGAGTCCCGCTGACTAGTTTACGGTACGTAATATACTTCTTCGTTCGACGGACTCTTTTAGTTACATTCTATTGAATTTTCAGATATTTGTCAGTTCGGCATAATCCTCGTCTTCGTCGAATCACCGTTGAAGAACTAAAGGCAACGCCAAATCTCGTTAGTTTGGATTTGTCACAGAATTCTCTCGATTGTGATAACGAATTTAAAGATGCCGTGCAGTGGCTCACCGACCACGGCGTAGCATCGATCGAAACACCCAGGTAATTATTCAGTTTCATATTAGTAAATTCGAAGAAACTCGCGTTTATATTTATTTCTGTATATTTTTTATTTCCAGGTACATAAGCAACTATGCTATTAGCGACACTTACCAAGATTCCGATGGCATCAGTCAATGGACAGATTTAGCGAAGATTGTCTGCGGCGGCATAGTCGAGGGACCACCGGCACGGCCCGTTCCTCACAAGAAGAAATGTAAAGTGTTCTTCGATGAACTCGATACGTCGGACGACTCGGACTCTCTATTAAAGAGCATCGAAAACGACGAGGAACTACTTAAATTGCAAATCGATCACGGACTAAAGTCGAACGAAGAAGTCGAGAAAGCCTGGACCGGCCAGAACCAAGAGTACGAAGACTTCGTCGCCTCGGAAAGCATAGAATATCAACCCTGGTATTCAAACGCGTTTTGGCCGGTGGTTATCGTGATCATCATAACGTCGATGATCCTTTTATTGACGGTACACATCGCGATCCACTTGGCGAAGCGACGTGGCCAAGGACCCGTTATCAGACCGCCGATGATCCTTCGAGGACCAGGCTTGATCGACAACAAGAAGAACTGTGGCTTGGTTTATAAGCCGCTTCAAGAAGAAATCGCTACGCCCCATGCACCGAAGCGTGGAAGCTTTTATTCCAGCAGTACATTCCACTACGATAAAATTGTGCCAGAAAGCGTTTAAACTCCTCGAGGGTCCACGATATGTCTGAAGATCATACTTGACCCGAGTCGCGATTTTTAATGAGTGAATTGTATAAATATATATTTTTACATTCGAAAATCACAGTTTGATTTAAAGAGATATTAAGAGAAGCAAGAGACACGATGGAACGAGTTTTTATTATGCGTATACGTAATTGAAACTTACGCTCGAAAAACGTGCCATTTGCAAACATACTAAACATTTATCAGTGGATATACAGATTCCGTTTCATAATATCATAAAATACTTAGAAGCGATTTAACGTTTATATGTAGTTTTCTTATTTTAAACGCAGGAAAGCACGTTTTTCAGAATGCTTAACATTTCGCGTACGTGTAAAGATTTTATGATACTTAACACAATGTACGGTGGGAATACATATATATTTTTTATTATTGTAATATCGTAGGCAATCAATATTTTCTCATTTGGAACGATTTCTTACACATTGAAATGACAAAATCGTAATATGTAATTGTATACACATTACTTAATTAATGTGTGACTATAATATTACGTTTTCTTCGTTTAATAATTTTAGTAAACAGGGTTTTAAGAAGACGATCGATATAATTTTGTGTTTTAAATTAAAACAATCCAAGTATACCATAAGTATAAAATAATATTCTGTAGTACGAGAGTAGTACATTATCACTGTGCTATGCATTATGCTACGTGTAAATAATGTATAACGTCTTAATAAAATTTCATTATAAATAAACCATAATTGATATATCTCGACAATATCTGTGTCTCCAATTCCCAATCGTAACTGATGCTAACGAAAACAAATATATTGATGACGCACATTTTAATCAACTTGTTGCTCAACTAGCTTTAACGTATGTAGTAATATCCGAACGTGTTTTGTAACTTCTACTGTTTTCATACTTGAAAAGTTAGATTTCGATGCTACTTCATGAAAATTTCGCTTCGTTAAGCAAACGTGTCGATTGCTCGCAACGAAAAATTATCAGCCTGTTTGTTTGGACGATTTTACCTTGAAACTCTAAATTTCTTATCGGGACTGACGCGAGCTTGAGAATTGATACGGCACTGATTTTACAATCAACTCGATCTGGACACGCAAGAGACTCGTAGTCGTAAAACTCGCTGGTGAACGGTGGAGAACAGCGCGCATCAAGTCGAGAGAGAACTTAAGAATAACAATTAGCGGTTGCGCTTTTTTTACTTTTTATATACTTGTTATTGAATAAAATTAAAAATGATTCCTAGAAGACACGTTTTGGAATTGCTACAAGTTATTTCTTCTCAATCGTAAGTAAAATATCTTTAATGTTGAATAATAAATTAATACACATTAATATGCTTATAGCTGTAAATGTCCGGCTCATGCGAATTTAGGTAACACTACGACGCATGAATTAAGGAAAGCGCGTAGCACGATAACTAATGCTACAGCATCAAAAGAATATGCATTCGAGGCACGTATTTTTATAAATACTTTACCAATTACTTACTTATTGACTGATGAATGAAAATTACAGATGGCTTGTTCCACGGTTCGATATGGTATCGGAGTTACCAAAGAATTGGGAATGGACATGCAAAATCTCGGTGCGAAGAATGTATGTTTAATGACGGATTCGAATTTAGTAAATTTGCAGCCTGTTAAAACCGCTGTGGACAGTCTTACTAAATATGGTATTCCAACAACAGTTTACGACAAAGTGCGTGTAGAGCCTACAGAGCAGAGCTTGAAGGATGCAATCAAGTTTGCTGAACGCGGAAAATTCGACGCTTTTATAGCGGTAAGAAATACAAATGTATTTGATCTTCGCAAATTATGTATTAGAAAAGATATTAATTAATGTAACTATCTTTTATCAGATAGGAGGTGGTTCAGTGATGGACACTTGTAAAGCAGCCAATCTCTACAGCTCCGATCCAGAAGCCGACTTTTTAGATTACGTGAACGCACCTATCGGTAAAGGTAAACCAATTACTGTACCGTTAAAACCGCTAATAGCAGTGCCAACTACTTCTGGTACCGGTTCCGAGACGACTGGCGTCTCTATCTTCGATTATCAACCACTTAAAGCCAAAACTGGAATTGCTAATAGGTAAATAGTCGGTATTTATGTAAAACACTTGTACCAGAGATGAAGTTAATTAGAAGCTTTTAACAGGGCTTTGAGACCCACATTGGGCCTTATCGATCCAAATCACACGTTGTCCATGCCAGAAAGGGTTTGCGCTTATTCTGGCTTCGATGTTCTGTGCCATGCACTCGAATCATTCACCGCGATACCATACACGGAGAGAACACCTTGCCCTTCTAATCCAATTCTTAGACCAGCTTACCAAGGTAGCAATCCTATCAGCGACGTGTGGTCAAGATATGCTCTCCAAATCATGCGCAAGTAAGCACCGTACTATATTTTTGATGATATTTCGAAATCGACTTGCGCAAACGTTTATTCGTTTCTGCAGATATTTTAAAAGAGCAGTATACAACGAAGACGACCTCGAAGCTAGGAGTAGCATGCATCTCGCGAGTACCATGGCTGGAGTCGGATTTGGAAATGCTGGAGTTCATCTCTGTCACGCGCTTTCTTATCCCATTAGCGGAAATGTACATAGTTTTCAACCTAAGGTGCGCGTCAATTTTTATACGAAATTAATCGAATAGTAGGAGTTTATGAAAAATAATGTATTCGTTTATTCTAGGGTTACAGTACGGATCATCCCATAATTCCTCATGGACTTTCGGTTGTTATCTCGGCGCCTGCCGTATTTTCGTTCACCGGTAGCGCGTGTCCAGAAAGACACTTAGAGGCCGCTGAGTTACTTGGTACCGACATAAGCCGAGCCAAGAAAAGCGACGCCGGCAAAATTTTAGCCGACACGGTAAAGGAGTATATGAGCGTAATGAAAATCGAGAATGGTTTGACGGAGTTAGGATTCAAGAAGGAAGACGTTCCTGCTTTAGTTGAAGGCACGCTACCGCAAGTAAGTACCATAGGTTTCTTCCAATAGTGATTTATTGATCACCATGGATTACAATTAGGTGAATTCGATATACTTCTACAATTTCCTGTTAATGGTATATGTCGAATTCATAATTGTTGATTCTTTTACATTGAATATCTTTGTATGATCATACAGTGATATTTATTGATTGATTCTGTAGTTACGTAACATTTAATAGCGCTTCCTGTGAATATCGCGAGATACATTTATTTCTATTTTATATTTGCAGCATCGCATTACAAAATTAGCACCTAGAGACCAATCAAGGGAGGATCTTACACAACTATTCGCGGAATCTTTTACAATCTACTAGGAACAATATCTTAACATGTACTTTCTTACACGATCATATAATCTATTTTCTAAATAAAATGTTTACAAAAGATTGCTTTGTCTTTATGCTATATAGATGTAGAAATAATAAATTTTACAAAATCTAAAGTATTATCGAATATAATCAATTAACGAAATATTTGTGCGACAGACGTCGGTTTTTTTATGGTTTTTGCGAAGCCAATTTCCTGCCAGAGTATCCTCGAAAAAGCACTCGCCATTACAACAATAATGACGAGAAGGACACCTGACTTAGAAATGACTTGCAATTACCAATATAACGATTAGTAAAAGACCGTACCGAGATCTTTATACATAAATGTACATATATATATATCTTAACAATTTTCCCTTGAACGCAAAATTATCTGATTACCTACAACCTACGCCGAATACATCGCATGAATCAATCGCCGTGCATTAAAAATGAACAAATTTAACTAAACGTAAATTAGCTACGGATCTTTCGTACGTAGCAGTCAAACATATCATTTTGGAATATCTACTTTCCGAGTATTTGTTATAATTACGTATTTCACGGGTAGAGAAACGTTCGTCCTATTTAGAAAGATACATCATCGAAAAACGTAGGACCAGTATGAGTTGACCGATTTCGCATAATTAAAGAATTGTAGAGCATAAAATATGGTTTGCAACGTTCAGAAATGAATTTTCGTCAAACATATATCTATCTCCCATAATATAAATTTAAATACATGCTCGACGTCTCTAATCAAATCATTGAAATATAACGTAATTTATATGATGTACGAAATGAATTACGGCTTATTATAATTCTTCCGTATTCAAATGATATTTATCAATTTCTAATGATATTAATTATTGTCCGACACTAGTATGTACCTTTTTACATTTGAGAAATAAATATTACCGATCACTCTTTATCCGTAATAATTTGAATAAATTCGATATCTGCTCGTTTATACCATATTCGTTTCGCACGCATTATAAAATTGATATCTCGTAATGTTTCCACGATAATATAGAATGCTATATCTAAATTAATAGTATCCATTTTCGGGCAGTAAGTTGTAAAATCGTTGCTCTGAAAATTGATAATTCAAATGTGATAAATTTTTACTTACGTTTATACGGTTCGAAATTGTACAATTTGTTACCTTGATCATTTCACGTTGGAAGTGTTTGCTTTCTATTATTACAGTCATTGCTTTTTGATGCCAGTATCAATTTATATAGTTCGCGTTATTAACATATTACTTATTGCTTTCTTCAAACTATAAAATTAAAAAAAAAATATATTTTTGAGGAAATAGCAAATTTAAGCTCTTTAATAATAACAGTACACACACAGTCGCACCTCTTTTAAATAGGTATTATTCTCGTAATCGATATTAATGTTCATTTCGATAACTCTTCCTTTCCGTTTGAATTAACTCCCTCGACTGTAGAGATAGAACTGTTCACCGAATGATATAGCAAGATAGGCTCCATCCATTAAGGACATTCATATTTACTGTTCAATATCAAGCTATATAGTTCATTCTTGTAAGAAGTGTAATATATTAATAATAGATCATCGTATCAGAAGAAATAATAACATTGTAAGTACTCGACACTCGCGTTCGTATAAGGATTACTCTAATCCTCATACGAAATTCTTATTTATTTAATATCATTCCGTACAATTATAATTTGCCTTATTATTATCATATCGCATTGTTAAATATCATACTTCGAGAATTTTGCATACAAATTCGCGCTATTGATTTTCTGACGTTTGCGAGAATTAAAATACCAGTAATACAACATAAATGTTGTATGAAACGTCAAAAATTGACAGAATCGGGTATTAAATTTTATTAACAATTCGATTTTGGAGTTATGGCAGTTGTAGGAATTAACGGATTCGGTAGAATAGGGAGAATGTGTCTCCGTGCCTGCATCGAAAAGGGTGTTATGGTAGCTAATTAATTATTTCAAATGTCCGTTCTTATTTTCTTGTATCTAGCAATAGAATAACTGTATTTAATTAGGTTAAACATATCAACGATCCACACATAACGACCGATTATATGATATACTTATTCAAATTCGACTCGACTCACGGACCGTATCCAGCAAAAGTAGAATGTGAAAATGGATATATTATTATCGGAGGTATCGAATTTCATTAAGACTAGAGTATCAATAGTGAAAGGCATCACTGATCTTGTCTTTTCTCGAAGATTATAAAATTGCCACGTCTCAGGAGAGGAACCCGTGTAAAATAAATTGGAGAGAATCAGGCGTGACCTACGTGATCGAGGCTACTGGTGTTTTCACCACTTTAGAAAAAGCGAGTGTAAGAGACGAACGATATGAAAATCGAAACGAACGAAATGAAAAACGTACGGGATAAGAAGAAATAGTACTTTGATTTCAGCTGCATATGGATGGCGGTGGGAAGAGAGTGATCATTACCGCACCTTCCATAGACGCACCTATGATGGTCTACGGTGTGAACCATACTTGTTACGATCCGAAAAAAGGTAAAATAGTTTCGGCAGCGTCCTGTACGACAACTTGTGCGGCACCGATCATCAAATTGATGCACGACAAATACGAGGTGATCGAAGTAATGATCAGTAGCGTGCATTCGTTAACACCCATGCAAAGAACATTGGATGGACCGATAGAGAGGGGAAAAGTAATTGCTATGTAGAATTTCTTCTTTCTAAATGATCACATCATAATTATGATTTGATAGTCGTGGAGAGACGGGAGAGGCGGGCTACAAAATATCATTCCGACATCTTCCGGTGCCGCGAAATCGTTAGATAAAATTATCCCCGAACTTAAAGGGAAGATTTCTGCGATTGCTTTCAGAGTACCGATTTCGAATGTTTCTTTATGCGACATGACTTTCAGGTAATCTTTGCATATAATAATCTACAACACAACATTTTTTTTTTGCAACATCCACTACGTGATTTTTATAGAGATTCTCATACGAAAAGCGAATCCGCAAGTAGAAATGCTCTATCACGTACCGTTTCCGAGAAGTAGCTGGTTTTGTAAAAATGGATGATTTTAGGAAAATGAACTATTAGGTGAAGACTACAAGAATGACGTAGTGGACATTGCAAAAATTGAAAAGAGTCTCATTTTGTTGGATTGTGAAATCCTTCACTGATTACAGAGTTAATAAACCGACTACGTACGAAGAGGTAAAAGAAACGATGAAAACAGCTTCAGAAGGTGACTTCGATGGAATTCTCGGATACACAGACGACGATTGTGTATCATCTGATTTCAACACAACGACTTATTCGTGTGTCTTCGATGCGAAAGCCGGCATTCCTCAAACAAGTACATTCATCAAAGTCATTGCCTGGTAATTATCGAACCAAACAGATTCTCGACCATATTGATTCTCCAGTAATTAAATCCGGAATGCTCGATTCTTTTAGGTACGACAATGAATTCGGCTATTCTCATCGTGTAATCGATTTAATATTATACATGTACCAAATTGATTCCGGTAACATACCTGTACCGCCGGAACCAGACTTAGAAGAGACCGAAGATTAGTCGAATAATTACTCGTTCGAGAACAAGTACAGTTCATAAGATTACATTTTACATAAATTAATTATTACACTGTTTTCTATTATTGCACGTGCGATTTTTCTGTAGTAAAACTAGCACAATTTAAATAAGTTCGTTGAATAAATAATCTTTTACTTAGTCTCGATTCTGTGTCTGCAATGCTAAATGTTAAAGGAACGATTTATAAGCAGTTTTTAAAGTAATTGTATACACGGGTATTCCGGTCAGTTTAAAGTTAGCGGTTCTCAAATAAGTCGATAAACCTACGTGATCACGTGGTCCGAGTTTAGCCGACGGTGGACGAAGTAAAAAACGCACACATCGAAGACTGATACCGGTTATATTACCGTTTCCTGCCCTTCAAATGACACTGCTGTTCCAGTAAGCGTAGTGTGCTGATTGTTCTATCACGTAAGTATCTCGCAATCTTCAGTTCGTTTCTCGTTTGCCCCGTCCTTTCATTATTAATCGATAGATCCTAATTAACCGAGTCCAGCGATAAATCACAATCGTATATTGTTAATATTGAACGGAAGAATAATTGTGAAGCCGGCTCTAGAATCTAGAATTGCGTAGCGTGCAACTAACACATTTTATTCATACCGGCTGATATGACGTCACAAATTACTATCTCCTTGCAATAATCTCTGTAATATGTACGTAATTTATAGGATGTCTGTTTAAGAATCTTCCAGAAAGCGTGGTCTGATAAATATATCAAACATGTCCGAATTCATTTTCGTTTATGGGAACTCGTGTACCGGAATTTTCTATGCACTCATTTATTTTTTTTTCGAGTCGTCACGTAATCCGGCTTCGCGTGATAATTATTCAATTATTATAAAAATATAATAGCGATTACCTCGAAGGGACCGAGCGTACTTCTAATTTGTTGACGGCACAATTTGTTTTCAATAATTCTGGAATAATGAAGCAAATTCTATTCGGAATACAACGTTCGTTTTCGTCACATATTGGAATTTATTAAAGTTATAATTAAACCATTTTTCAAATTGCATAAGATGCTAATGGTACGACGTACGTTAATCAATATTGCATCACTGCGTATCTAATCTTTAGTTAGTTTTCAACTATTTTCCATCAGGAATTCTTTCAATCGCAAAAGATCTGTATCGTCATAAAAAGGATATGCGAGAAAGGTCACGTCCGTTTTCAAGGATAGTCGGGTGGGAGTCTGTGATCTTTCTGACCTTGAGTGACCTTTGCAATAAAACAAAGTTTGTAGGAATAGATATTCAAAGTTCAATTTAGTTTAGAATCTCCTGTGAATTATTTAAATATAAAGAATCGCGGGAGCTGAGAAGAATTATTTTTAGCAGACGCACGAGTATCACGAGCGACCAAGCTGTTTCCGCTAGGCACACGTAGACCCTACAGTTTATATTTATCAACTAAATAATAATTATGGGAAAAGATGAAGTAATAATTACAATAAAACAATTGAAACGATAACATCTTTGTATTCGTCATATTATTTATCTATGTCTAGTACAGTTACCTACGTCTAGATTATAATTTATAATTATGAGATATGAACCGTAGTTCGTTTAATATGTGTTAAAGTCGAGAATAATCAGATATTAAGAAAACGATAACATCTTTGTATTCGTCATATTATTTATCTATGTCTAGTACAGTTACCTACGTCTAGATTATAATTTATAATTATGAGATATGAACCGTAGTTCGTTTAATATGTGTTAAAGTCGAGAATAATCAGATATTAAGTTATACAAAATATTAGCAGTTAGATTTATACACAAGGTTATGCCGCTCGTGACGAGATTAACCTCGTTCGTATTGATATCGCGAAAGTTGATTTCCGTTCATCGTACATTTGTCAAGCCGAAATTATGTTGTCGACAATTGATCCGGTCGTTTTCCAGTTGCGACAACGACGACGACGATATGAGCAAAATTGGAATCAACGGATTTGGCCGTATCGGTCGCCTGGTGCTCCGGGCCGCTCTCGATAATGGTGCTCAGGTATCAGACGATTCAACGTTCAAATATAAACAAGTTTTAACATTCAAATATCTTCTTATCCTAATGATTTTGTTAATTTAGGTCGTTGCCATCAATGATCCATTCATTGGTGTGGATTACATGGTATACATGTTCAAGTATGATTCTACGCACGGTAAATTCAAGGGAGAAGTAAAAGTTGAAAGCGGTGCCTTGGTCATTAATGGCCAAAAGATAGCCGTGTTCGGTGAACGTGACCCGAAGGCAATCCCATGGTCAAAAGCTGGAGCAGAATACATCGTCGAATCTACTGGTGTCTTCACCACCATAGAGAAAGCTTCCGTACGTGAAAATATAATTTGGTTTTTGATTGTTGTACACCGAGGAATTTATAACAAATATTTGTTCCTTCATTTTTCAGGCTCATTTGGAAAACGGTGCGAAAAAGGTCATCATTAGCGCTCCATCGGCCGATGCGCCTATGTACGTCTGCGGTGTCAACTTGGACAGTTACGATCCATCCCACAAAGTTATTTCCAATGCTTCTTGCACAACCAACTGTCTAGCTCCTCTCGCTAAAGTCATCCACGATAACTTCGAAATTATCGAAGGTCTCATGACGACCGTGCATGCCATCACCGCTACCCAGAAGACGGTCGATGGACCTTCCGCAAAAGTGCGTTTTGCAATAGCATTTTCTGTTCGCACTTCCATTTTTCTATATTTCTTTTAATTTACGTTGTTCGATTGTATAGCTGTGGAGAGATGGACGTGGTGCCGCACAAAATATTATTCCTGCCGCAACTGGAGCAGCCAAGGCTGTCGGCAAAGTCATTCCGGCTCTGAACGGCAAATTGACTGGTATGGCGTTCCGTGTGCCAGTCCATAATGTGTCGGTCGTCGACCTGACTGTCAGACTTAACAAGCCAGCGACCTACGATGCCATCAAAGCCAAGATCAAGGAAGCTTCTGAGGGACCCATGAAGGGTATCCTGGGATACACGGAAGACGAAGTAGTATCTTCCGACTTCATCGGTGATAACCGTTCCAGTATTTTTGACGCTAAAGCCGGAATATCTCTGAACGACAACTTCGTCAAGTTAATTTCGTGGTACGACAACGAGTTCGGTTATTCAAACCGTGTTATTGACTTGATTAAATACATTCAAACGAAAGATTAAGGAGATCGTCGTTCGTTACACTTGCAACGTGTGTATAATAATGTTTATTATATGAGCATATCTCTCTGTTAATCATCAAATCCAAAAACGAACGTATAACATCGAGAATATTTTAGCATTACAATTTTTCTCGCACAGTTAATAGAACCGTAACGAATAGATATTGATTATTAAACAAGTACAAAAAGAATGTAAGTTTTTTCGATTCCTTAAATATTAATTGATTGGAGCTTTTATCCACAGTTTAAAAATGATGCAAATATAATATACATGTAATACGAATTACATAGTTGTGTATGGAACGTAAATCATTCTATTCTTTGTAAGCACAGGTTTGCTTTCGATAATTTATTCATTCATCGACAACATTCACGATTAAGACTTAATAAAAACTTGTGATTTATTTCCGTAATATTGTCATGCGCATAGACATCGATTAAAACTGTTACGAAATTAAGACAATGCTTTATTTCATTTCTCCAACAGGTTCTTATCTTTATGTGTATCGTTACATTTTTACAGAATTACATGGATAGGAATGGGTAAATTAACAATCAACTTCATATACTTTCTATACAATTTCTGTACACTTACGAAGAGAAATCTTTTTCGCACGATTATTAATTGAATTACTTGTACGCACGTAACTTTTTAACACAAGTTTTTAGCCGCCAGAAATGGCTGCAACATCGGCCGCGATATTGCTAAAATATCATGCCGTATGGCACAAGGAATAGTCTGTTAACATTTCTCAGCAACGTTAAATTAGCTTTTATACAATTTATATATGCAAATGGAATTGCCGGTTTTTCAAGCAAACGATTAAGTGTAATATCTTTCTGATACGATTTAAAGCAGCACACGTAGTATACAATGATCTCGTAGCTAACAATAAGTGAAAGAAAAATAGATACAGAGTAAACGTACAGATCGATTCAAGGTATTATTCGTATATAACATTTCTTTTTAAAGTATATTTTTATTCTCTGAGTGTTCTGTTCCTGCAGACTTAATTTTCTCTCATTCCTTGTTTTAATTCTATTCGCTATATACAATTATCACGAAATGAAATACATTGTAACATTTTTTTTTCGTTTAGGAATAGGTACCAATCAGTTATATGCCATGCTGTGAAAAATTTGGTTGTACAGTAATACGAAAATACAGTTTTATTTTCTTACCGTAAACAATAAACGTCCATCACTTGTTTTCAGCAGTATACAATGACCGTCAAGCTTTTCGCTATCGCTTGACATGAACATTTAACTCTTAAAGAACTCTTCGATATATAAAGAACTATTTCTTCTTTCTCAGCAATTCAGCATAGTACTTACACATAAAAAATATAAGTTTTTAAAATTATTTTAAACATTAAAATGCTATAACATTTGAATACTAGAGAGTGGCAGATGTTGCTACGATATTTGTACCCACGCTTCTAATGCACACTGGAATTGTCTATGAAAGAGGATAAATTACGAATAATAACGTACCATCATTTCTTGTCGACGACGCTTCGTTCCGGGAACCGTAAAAACATCTATTCTTTCCCAATGAAACGTAGTAATTCGAACAGTAGTAAGCATTAATTAAACACGCATCGTTAAAACGTTGAAAATATGTAAATGGACATTTAAAACTGAACTAATGCTTCGAACAGCAAGGAAATAGATCGAACAGTCAACATTAGATAATTCCTATCGATATTCGTCTCTTAATTTCTTTTTTACGCTAATTATCATGAATAGACGAAACACATTGCAAAAAGGAAATACTCTAGACTAGCATGACACATGAGATACTCAATCTTATGATGAATGTAGGAAAAGTCAGTAATTCAGTCAAAAATAGCTTTACAAACGATAACAAATTGGATCATGTTAGAAGTAACAGCTTTGCTCGGAGATTTATACGTTCTTGAAGTGCGCTCGCTAACTCCCGCGTCAACTCCTCGCAAACTAGTCGCAGTTCAGCGTTCTTTTCCCGCAACTCCTCTAACGTTAATTTCTTTGATTCTTCCAGCTCGTCCTTAGGTGCATCTTCCTCTGTTCCATCTCGTTCTGTAAACGAAGTACAGAAATAGGATAGCAATGATAAGTGCAATTCAGAATTTGTAGAAATATTATGAAATCAATTGAAATACGTACTTGGACTTGGTTTTCTATAAATATGAAATGCACCACAGACACCCGTGAATTGCTGTGACTGCGGAGGTTCCAAGGATGTGTTTTCGGGTAGTTCGCTCTTGGGAGAAAAGTGAGAAAAATCAGCGACAAAACCTTGATTTTCATTTAAGGTTCTTTGCTCTTCTCCCTCGCTCTTTTGACCGACCAATTTTCGAGGCGAACTCTGTAGTAGAGAGATACATGACAAAGTTTCCTTGATAATAATAATAATGACTTCCTGTTAATTTCATAACTTTCTGAGTTCATAGCAACATTGAATATACTACTGTACGAATTCATTAAAAGTAGCTTAACTAAACGTACGTTTCGTTACTAATAATTTATGTATGCGGAATTATGAAACGAGTGACGAACAAATGTACTTACGATTCCGGGAGAGATTCTTGGTGGAATTAGCGGAGGTGCTCCGAGGAAACTTTGACCATTTTTCCCTATAAGAACGCGCACAGTTTGAAGCGTAAAACTTTGCTTTCACAGCCACAGATGAAAAGTTATCGCAGAGTATTGGTAGCAAGATATACCTAGTTTATTAAGATCAAGACTAGAACTTCTTGCGTGTGTTCTGTACGGTCTGGGTGGTGGCGGAGGCGGTGGTTCCTTCTTTGGAGTTACGATAATGGCTTCTTCGGGGGGCGGAGGTGGCTTTTTTATGAGAGGACGTTGCTGTGCCAGTGCACTCGCTGTCCGTTGGAGATCCTCGTCCCCTAACGTGGTGCTGTTGTTACCGTTAGCCCCGGAAGCAAGAATCGCTGCTTCGGGAGTTAAACGCAACGCAACAGGATGTAGAATTTTCGGATCCTTTTCGACGTCAGACTTTTGAAAATCGAAATTCACTAACTGCAAGCCTGGACTAGTCAAAGAGCTGCTCGTCCCGGTCGGTGAGTCAACAAACTTCGTCCATTCCTTATTTCTTTCTCGAGTTCCAGTACCTGCGCCAGTTCCGGCGCTACCGTTGTTAGATGTGTTCGGTGGAGTTTTCTGCGTTACAGTTTGCTGAGTCGTGGTCGACGGAATATGGAGTGGGCCAGTCTTTTGTTTAAGTAAAGGAATTAACAAGGGCGGGGGTAAGACATCGGGTAGAGGCACGTGATTCTTTCGTAACACGACGAGATGCATGGCTACGAAAAATTCTTGTAAACTCAACGCACCGTCTCTGGTGATGTCAGCTAGTTGCCAAATGCGACTAAGTTCTCCTAAAGGGAGTCTAGACTTCTTGAAGAACATCCTGGCCATAGGACCAAGCAACAGTCCATCAGGATTCAGTTGCAGTTGCGCGAATTGAGCTGCATAATATTCACGTTGTTCATCACTAATTATCCATACTTCTTCGGGTGGGAACGAGCTGTCGCCGTCAGCATCACCTTCGTCGCTGCTATGACGTTCTGAACTCTCCTCCTCAGTCCCTAACAGTTGCCTCTGTTCCTCGGACACCAACAGTCCCTGCCAGCCTCCGGATACAGAGTCCGTTTCACCACCTATGTCATTGTTCCTTTCTTGTATCACACTGTTTGGCGGGGTTGGTGAATCTGTACTACCACCAGTGTCCCAAGGAGATTCTGCATCACTTTCACTTTCCATTGTATTCTCGACAGCACGAGAGCGACCCTTCATAGCCCTATTCGAGTCCGAGCTTCTTCTACCGTTTTCCTCTCGAGACGTTGGCCAAGTAAATCTCGGTAAAGTTATAACGTCCAGAGGCATAGTAATTATGTCTTTATGAATGGTAAGTCCTGCTTGATGAGCTGCCACAAGTTTTAATAGTACAAAGAACTGTTTTTTACCAAGACGCGTGCCGATGTGCGCCCCTTCAGTTCCAAAACAGAGACCCAATATCTACAAAAGCAGAACATTTGTTGCCGATTAGTGAGATAGGAAATTATGAGACTGCATTCTTCTTTCATTGAATTGTCCTAACCGAGTTTCGTTTTCAACCTAATACTATCAATTGGATTATTACCATCTAAAAATGCCAAGTGCAACGTTCAGATCGATAATTGTTACAATTGGACAAATTCCCAAGTGAAAATGAAGATCGCATACCCAACTGTTCCGTTTGCGATTGAATTAAATTTTAATTATGCAGTGCCTATAATCCGTGCCAGTTACTTAAGCCTAACCTTCATAAGTTTTTACTACCAGCCGATATTATCCGTTCGACAAATCGAACGCCCACTCATGCTACGGCCGTACGGATTTACTTAAACAGATCGCAAACACAAGATTCTTGATGCATGCACCCCGCAAGTTTCGCTCGCGCGTCTGACAGAAAACTAGAAAACAGCTGACAGGCTACGTATGTACGCAAGGTATGGATTTACCTTCATCGTGACAACTTCTGGTAGATTCGCCGAGCGCAGCAACTCGGCCACTTTGATCACCGGTACGCTCTCGTAACAGTAATTAAAAATGTCCTCGTAATATTGGTGTTCGGTAGTTGTCAGGTGAAGACTCGCCATCGTGATCGAGTCCCAATCCATCTTGGCGACAAGTCGGACCGGAGCAATGAACCGCTCTTACTTCTACGTTCGTTGCAGTCTCGTTACGTGCGAACTGACTCCGATCTCTCTCTAACGTCCGACCTTGTTGCTCCCTCGCTGTTTGTCTCCGTCGGCTGTCCTTCCGTTCCCGACACGGTCTGCTTCACAGGACGGTCGCGATCAGCACACGTCGGTCACATTGCACGACGACAGTAGCTTTGCGGCTCCGATAAATCTCTTGGGAACGCGGGCAGAGAGGAGGCACACCGTTCTACAGGCAATACCGCCCATGCATCGCGAAATTACCGCTCGGCGGCCATCTTTCCGCTCCCTCGGTGTTTGACATTATTTTAATCTACCGTGTGCACTCTACTCGGAACAGCTCTACTACGCACGACAGAAAGACGGCCAAACCAACAGCGGCACGACCAGGCACGACTGACAGTGTGCGCGGCACGCATTAACTTTATAGATTATGCCACGCGTGCGTGGTTGGCATTGCTACGCTGACGCGGGCCTTCTTACTCTTAGTTTCAAATCGTTTTACTTGATTCATTCTTTATTTCGTTGACGTTACAATTTGATATTATTATACTTTTCTCGTTTTCTATTTCATGTTTGTACAAATAGATGATCGCTTTATCCTTATGATATTTCAATCGAATCGTTTCTTTTTTTAATGATAGCCCCAACAGCACTCAATATTGCAGTACAATATTGTCGCAACGTTGCTGCAATATTGAGTGCTGCTGGGAAACCATTATTAAGTAATTAGTGTACTACTATTTTTTTTTTCTATAATATCAGAGATATAAAAAGAACTATCGTTTGTCACGCATTTAAGATATTTTATACGGGCGTGTGTGTCGAAAGACCAAGCTTTGGAGAACGAACTTGAATAATGTTTTTAACGGACGCAAATCGTGATAAAGAAGAAAAACAGAATCGTGGAACGCTTACTTAACTGATGCATGACTAGAGCGTACGATTACGATTGATTCTTACAGGTATACTTGATTTCGAATCTAACAGTTTTACATAAATTCAATGTTATCCGTTAATCTAATAATAACATAAGTTGAGTTAAGACGCGTAACTTCGTCGTTCAACGTGAAATGCGCGTTACTATACGTTTTCCATTACCGAAGAGGACGGGGCTTTCTTGCAGTAACGTCCAGTCACCGGTTTGTGCCGTTCAGTCTTAAATCGATGCACCACTGGCGAACCTTCCCTTGGACTGCCGCTAACATTATCCAAGTCCCAGCTAGCGAAATGCTCCTCGAACAGATCCTCCAGTTTTCTCGACAGCGTTTCAATTACTTTTACTCGATCGTGATCGTCCTTTAGAAAATTAACGATTGTCGTAAAGACTGGTGCCATCGGCAGACGGACGCGGAGTAAACGAATTGCGAACCTTATGATACAATTTTGAATTATAGACGATGCGACGGAAATCTCTGACCACGTGTTCCACCTTGTGATAGACCCGGTTCTTCAGTTTGTATTCAACGGTTTCCAAGAACATCGGACTTTTAATCACTTTGTAATAATCTTCGATCTAAAAGGAAGCAATTCATTTTCCTGTTACGATCTCTGGTAAACCGTGCTATCGCGGATCTCTTACCGTGCGCGTAGACGCTTGGCTGCTACTATTATTCGACGGGCATTTGAAAATTTCAGCCTCCTCCATCTGCCAAACGGTCTGATGTATCATTTCCAATTTGCTGAGCGCGAGCGGGCTGAGGCTCTGTTTCTTTTTCGAACTGTACCACACGGACCAGCCCCTGTCGCTGGTCTTCCCGCCGAACTTCCCGTCCAAGAACTCGACGGAATTCTCTCTGTCTTTCCCGTGTTTGACCGCGGACCTCCCTTCCGGTTGGGAGTCGTCGCAGCTCTTCGCCATCCTCTTACCGGAACACCTGCGGGATCTGTTATGCAACAAGTAATACGATTTTTCGAAATCCTTTCTCTGACACTTTCGTCCAGGTATCGGCACGACGGTGCTGCAAATCGTCGATACGTTCGCGATGTTCAGTTTGCCTTTCTTGCAGTATTCTTTCTTCTCCGTGAAGGATGTACTTAAAGAGGAGCAGCGTCGTACGGTCTCGGAGTAAGTGGCTTTCCCAACGACACGTTCCGTCTCTTCGGACGTTCGATCGTTGTTCAACGAAATGCACGAGTTTTTCCTCGAGCACACGGTTTGCTGGAGATTCTTCACTGTCGTCGTGGTCGCCACCGTGGTTACGGTGCTGTTGGTCACCAGCGATACGACCGGCGGTAATGGTTGTTCGTTCTCCGTCACGGAACTGTTCGACGATTCCGAGCTGCGAACGGTATTGCTTTTTCGTCGCTTCTGCTTATTTGCCATGTTGGCGTTGTTCAAAGTTTTGATTAACCACGAGTCCGTTTTTACGTTCATTTTACTGGAACCTGTTAATGGGTAGCTGCATAAAATATTGCGATATTTAATGCTGGAAGAACGGAACCGCCTGTCTTGATAAGTCGTCAAACGAGCAACGTCTGACACGTATAAAACAATTCGTTTAAGTGGAATGAAAATATCGTATCCGTTCTTCTAGTATTAAAGGGATGAAACATAGGAAGGCGGAATGATGTTGCGCGATATTTACAGGATACACGAAATATACATGATTTATTTAAAAATTGCAAGAGACCAGATTTCAAACGAAAACGTTTGCATAAGAAGAATTACCATTTTTATTACCAGAGGACTGTGACACTTCGTTGATGCTCGTGTTCGGTGAAAAATGATTAGTAGAACCGGAGTCATCCTCGGACGCTTCGTAACTTGAAACACCGTCGCAATCGTTGTTATCTTTCAAATGCTTGAAACTCTCGTCCAATTTATCCTGATCCTGCGCAGTTTGAGAGGCCGCATCTCTGTTATCATCTTCTTTAATGTCTTCGCGGACTTCCTTCCTCTTGAACATTGCGTCTTCTTTCACGTTTAACGCTTCCAACAAGATTTCGGCCGAAGCGCAGGCAGCCTTCCAAGTAACGTCCTCGGACGTAGTATAATTCGACGCGTCGGATCGTTTCAAAATCCTCGGTGAACTCTCAAGTGAGAATGCTGGCGGTGGTACAATGGGAGTCGCGGGGAAAGGCAATTTCATGGTGTTCGTGGAATTATTAACGCTGGCTACAGGGACGGAGGGCACAGAGGGTCGAGAAACAGGTGTGGACGATGCGGGACCATAAGATTTTTCTTTATTAGCGTAATGGCCACGGTGATTAGCGGAACTGTTGGCAACGTTCCGAGACGCGTTCTCCAGGCGGCGATTAGACCTCCGCTGATGCCTCTTCTTGGGAACGTTGTAACTTCCTGGTTTCATGTACACTCGAACATCCTCGGAACTATCGTACTCTTCGGGCACCTGTTGCACTTGAACTCGATTGTTGATCAAATTATACGCGTTCCAAGGCACAGCCTGAACATTCTGCATATTCTGCAACGTTTGGAATTGACGGTTCGCATCGATTTGCAACTGTCGGATACAGTTACCGAGGTCCATCGTGTTCTTTGCAATCTCTGTACGCGAGGTTCGCGGTACGGCTGTTTCCGTGTTCCCATCGGCTAGATTGATGAATGACATTTGTCGATTGTCAGTGCTCCGCATGCTGGCGAACCAGGCAGACAAATTTGCAGTCATCTCTTCGGACGACTTCTCCGGGATGCTCGGTTCGATCTGACTAAGCAACATCATTTTATCTTTTGGCACGGCCGCCAGCTCTAATTGACCAGTCGACGACTTGCCAACGTACACCAGATCCATGTTCGTTTTGTTCTGATCGTACCCTTTCAGATTCTTGTTACCATACGTCGCGTCCATCGCGTATGGGGGACAGACGTAACTGGGATAGAAACTATCTTGATCGTTACCAGAAGGGAAGTACATCGATTCCAAACTGATAGAAGGATTCAGGAACGACGATTCCATCCTGGATAAACACTTGTGCCCGCAATTGCTCTCGCAACTTTCGTCGAGCCTCTGCATTCGAAACACGTCGTTATCTCTCTCCTGCTTGTTCTCTGCGAACTCCTGCTTCTTCTCCTTGAACCACTGTCTGTTCTCTTGGTTGTTCTCGATGAGAACTTTGCTTCTCAGGTGAAAAAATTCTGCGTTCAACGACTGCGCCGAGCTGTCCTTCGCGTTGGTCGTGGTGCAGCCTCGCGTACGAAATCTACTGTTCGGTTGGCCGGGTTCAGCGTGCCCTGAGAACATATCAGGCACGGATTTCGTGCTATCTATCGATAGGTTCTCGGTAACGGTCCACTTACTTCGCAGCTTCGACTCTTTCTGCTTCTCCTGGTACAGGCAAACATTTTTCAATGTCCCTCCAGCTCCCAAAGGATTCTCCTGACTATTCTTTTTATTATCCTTCTGCTTCGAATTCGCGGACGGATCGAACAAATCGCGGTTCGTGTACACTGAAACGTCACCTGGAAAAGAGGTTCCGAATGATTCTGGTTTCTGTTCAGAACTCGAGCCATCGCTGTTCTCCTCGAGCTTCAAGAACGTGTGCACCACTTGATTCAACAGCTCGTGAGTGCTCTCTTCCCACAGCCGGAAACATCTAACCAGCTCGCAGTCGAATTTCTCGTTCAAATTTGGATAATGTTGTTTGTTCAAGTAATTGTCTAATATCAGCCAACCGTTGCTGATACGCAGCAACGCGTTTATCAAGTCGCTGATGAAGACACGATCGCCGGCGAAGATCGGGAAACAGGTGGACGATTTAGTGATAGCGGTTCTGGTCGCGGCTGAGAGGTTCGTCAGCCAACCGCATCTGGGATTCGTTTTCGAACCGTTGTTCAAAACGATCTCCGCTTCGGTGCATCCCCAGTAAACGACTTTCCGCAACATCTCTGGATACTGCGCCCTGTCCGTACAAGGTCCGTCCGTTTGAATCGCGACGGACGTACCGGTACCATAATCCGAGCAGAATTCCGTGAACCAAGTGTTCTTGTTGGACGCGGTATCGCCGGCCCCGCTGAACAACGGCGTGGAGTTCGACTTGTCGTTCTTCGTTTCTTCTTTGCTAATGTCGTTCGAAGATGTGTTGCAAAGCGCCGAGACCATCTTCTCGGCTTCGATGGTGAAATCGAAGCTGGCCGAAGATTCGTCTGAATAATGTTCGTCTTGGGTCTTGTTAGAAGCGTTCGACGCAATCTTCTCCAACGAATTTGTAACGGTTTCCTGGTTCTCATCGTCCGCGTTCGGTTTAAACAAATTGCTAGAAGAGGCAATGGTCTGCGACGACCATTCGTTGAAATTATCGCTACCAATCTGAGAACTCGCTGGTGGTTTGTTTTTGACGGGCGAGGATTTCACTGGTGCATCGATATTGGTCGCCACGGGTTTATCGTTTTGTAGACTGCTGTAAACCAAACTGCTCGCCGGTGGATTCGAGAAGATTTGATTGTGGACCGGTTGAACTGGGCCGGTGATTTGATTATTAAAAGTCGCCGTGGTATAAGGATTCAAGTTTGGGAACTGAAACGAGTTACCGTTGACTGGCTGCAAGCAGGCGTTCGTCGCGTTATAATACGAGCCGTGGGACTGTTCCGGTTGCTGCGAGATGTTCTGTCGGTCTTGAACCAGGCAGAACGTCTGCACGTCCGGTGGTTTGAAGTAAGGCTGCGGTATCAACGCAACTCCGGAATTGTTGTATTGATCACCGGGAAAGGTGCCGTGCGTGTACGTCGAAGACGCGATTAAAAACGAAGCTGCAGGCGCCGGCGGTGGGACATTGTTCGTCGTTTGATCGTATAGAACCAACGGCTTCGGGTTATAAGATAACTGCTGTTGAATATGTTGTTGTTGCTGCTGCTGCTGCTGCTGCTGTTGTTGTTGGCAGTATTGCTGGTTGCGAACGAGTTTACTCTTGGGTGGCCATCTGCTGCTTTTGCCTATATTCATAAATCGTGTTTGTACGAGAATCTTCCAAACATCAAATTATTATTAAAAATAAATGCACGTCGTTCAACGAGTTTTAACATTAAAGAAATATTTAATCCCGTCTACGGAGGATCTATTAAAAGGAAATTATTGGCGCGCTCCATTCCGTTCGATTCACAGATTTTTTAATAATTTAACTTTGAACCTTGTACGTGCGAAGGGACAGGATTGGTCGGGGCAGCGTTGCGTTGAGCTCCTGGGTAAATACACGAGGGATGCAAACTAGTTCCGCACGGCTGAAGCGTTAACGTTGGATTAGCGATAGGACCGTAAATAATTTGTTGCTGCTGCGGGTGTAGAAGGGACGTGGGGGCTGATGTGGACGGAATCGAAGATTGTATAGACGATCGATTAGCTCGTGCGGCTGTGGGGTGCATGATCCACCTAACCCCGGATTAAGAAACGATCTTTCCGTTCTCTTCTCGCTTCCCTCAACGTCTGCTCAACGATTTCAACGTACAAGTGTATCTGTGATCTCTAGTTTACAGTCTAGAATTATGCGTCAGCGTCTTTTATATTACAACGTTGTTTGAACAAAAGTAGGCGAAAAATATTTTTATAGACAATTAATTAATTAATTTTATAAACGAAATGAATCTAGCCGCTATGCGAGTTTTAACTGACGTCTCGTTAACCTCCCCGATTCATTCGCCACGATTTTGAATTGATAGCGTACAATTTTTTGTTTAATTTACCTGATGCTCGAACGCGTTTTCACTCCTCTTGAGCGGACCATTTGTGCTGGAACTTTGAAACTTTGTGGACGCAGCAGTGATAGTCGCGGACGGAACGTGTCGCACCGAGTTGAGACTGTGTTCACGGTTACGGCAGGTAATCGAGAATCATTATCGAGCTTAATTAAGTACACGCAACGGAAAATGAAAGAATTTCAACTCTAAACGAACGAACTTGCGGTGTAAATTAATTAGAACGAGCTCCCCGAGATCCCTTTTCTCGCCGAGTTAACAAATGTACATGGTTGGTTCGTTCACGTGTGCAAAGTCTCTTGCTTTTCTTTTATATCGCGCGAAGACTACTATTAGAAATTCCTTGCGAACGAGAAAAACGACGCACACCGAACTTCTATGTACATATCGAAGAAATGGGAAATGGGTAATCTATGGAACGGGAGTCAACGAACACCGCAAAAGAAAAATGGCAGATTACTGGCTGTCGATCTGAAACAAAATTCTCTACAACGAACAATGAAACGAGAGCGAAAAATTTGACGTACGGCTCGGGAATTTTTGTCCACGGATTATCTACCTAACTTTAAAATTACCTATATAGAATCTTGATTTATTAATCCGATTTGAATACTGGAAGCAGCGTCGGAACGGATCTCGACCGCGTACGTTAGATGGGACAAGGGTACAAATAATAATAGCCCTCCGTGTTCTCCGCAACGGCAACCCTGATATATTTTTCCCGTTTGCCACGAGAACATATCGTTACAGATATTCCTCTCCTCTTCATCGCGAACGTGGTCACAACATATAGACTTTCAACAAGTTGCGTAAATCGTTACGTGTGTGTAATATCATTCTTAAGCTCTACGCAGAAAAATTGTCAAGTGAACACAATGTGACGTCGTCTCGCCACACCTTTTTCAGCACCTAAATTGGATATCTCCAATGATAGTAGGTAATTATTAATGAACGATCGAGGAGCGGTCGACAAGCTGTTCGACGTTTTCGCAGAAAGTACCAAAAGTCATAGCGTTCCCCGAGTCCCAGGCGTCGTTTCACAGCAAATATTTAATTACTCTCCGACAGAATATTCGATCTTCCATCTGGAACAACTGGTCCGCAGACTTTCATTTTTGTCAATTAGAAAAATCCATTATTCTTTTATCATACAAGACTCGCGATATATGATCATAATCAATTTTTAACATTTAGTCCGTTAGTATTTTTGTCCGTATAAAGCAATTCGTAAAATCCGCTAACAACAATTAAAATCGAGGCTCCTAACTTTAGAGTACTCAGATTGTCGTTCCTCTCCACTGTTCATGGCACATTTTGCTGTAAAACGTTCTGGTAGTCAGGGTTAACGTGCGTTTCTAAAACTACTATATTCTTGAACCAATGGACAGTAGGAAGCCACTGCACTGTCTCTAGAATTCTGGATTAAAACATATTCCCATTAACTCATTCCTTCTGTCTTTCGAGATCACCAGTCTCCATTTTTGCAACACGAAATCTACCGCTTCTTCAAACACCTAATACATTCTTTCAATTTTTCTACATACATTTCGTCTGATAAGTGTGTAACAAGTAATCGATCATGGAAAACGTGTATACATTCGTTTCTTGACAATGGTAAAAAGATCGAACCTCCTAACTCTAATCGATCTCGAACGCATCTCCTCGTCTGGTCGGGATTATGTTAACTTTCTGTTTTGTTTGGCTGTGTTAAACTCGATTTAATTACGGATGAATATTAGAAAAACACTGGCGAGGACGCATGAAATGATCAACGACGTCGACACCGGAACGTTCGGCGTTGCCGCGTTGCAATAGTCCTCCAGACACGAGCAGACTTCCTGACGGCCGCCGAAACCGCTTCTCTGGTAGCATTTCCCTTTGTAGTTCGATTCGTCCCATCCGCAGCCTCTTATCACTCGGGTGTCAGGCGGTACTGAACGAAAACAAGTAATTTAGTTGACAGATCGCCGATTTACATGGGATACATAAACGGATGAAATTCGCGATCCAATCGTATGTTATAAAATGTAATTAATATCGATATTGCGGATATTCGATTACGTTGGCCGGACCGCTAGAAACCGAGCACGCTATTGTCACATGCTCGCCAATATACTTATTGCGGATTTCCAAAGCGTAATAAGGATACTGCACCAATTTAGAATCTAGGCTAATAGTGATAGCGTTACAACCGATTCGGACGTCCAAATTCAGAATCACAAGTTATCAATAATTTTATGCATTTATGCGAGGGACAAAGAATTCATTTAAGGATGTATTGGCTATACAGTCAATACCAAAAGTTTATGTACCTTAGAAAAACGCATTTCCTATAATTAAAAATAGTGCATTTATCTTCTAATTTCGATATTTAATGAGTTAAGTATGATTATTTGGCATTTTAT
>NW_017147017.1:1773583-1792250 GCF_001652005.2 Ceratina calcarata
ACATGCCAGCATTGTTTAAGTATATGTATAGCCTATACATCCTTAAAAGATAGGTACACATGGCAATCTTTAAATTGAGTTCAAAAAATATTCTTATGTTTTTGTTTTGAATAAATATTCACGATTGGATCATCGGTGTATAAAATTGACGCCTAGGATAAAACAGTGCTGAACTTGTCGGAGATAAAAGATAATTCTACGGGAGATAAGGGGACAAAGTGATGTAACGTGGTAAAAAGGATAATAACCCTTTTTAGATGAAATAATCCAGGTAGGTATTACTTACGTCCGTTAACGCTAAACTCAATGACTTGCGTAATCTTTCGGCACATGGTGTATTTCGCGCCGTCCTTGAGGTCGGAACAATCCTTCTTTAGAGCATCGGGTGGATGGTCGTCGGCGCATCGGCTATCGTTGTGGCTGTTGCAAAGATAACATTGCAAACCGTGTATACCTGGAACAAGCACATAATTATTGCTACAATTATTCCTCGGAGTTAAATATTAAGCATTATTATGTCTGTCGCGTTCTCAAGATAGCAGAAGAAATTCATATCCGCTTTTGTAATAACTCGCGACACGAATGACCACTATCGACCGATTGATAAGAAAGGTCAGTGTGAAACGGAAATAATACTTTGATTAACAGTACGAGATCATGGAACAATATTCTTAAGTGTACTTCAAATCGTTGCAACTGTGTGATCGATTATTATTACGCGTAACTTTATGTGGGTCGATATTTCTGTTTTCCAATTGTCTAATTTCATTGCCACATTCCATAACGATAATTGAGAGATGTGTATTAAAATGATGTGCACCGTCTAAGGAAGAGTTCATTGTACTTTCCGAGCCAGTGATATAAAAATCGATGCAGCTATCTGGCCTAGAAAGACATACCCATAATAAGTTTACGTATACTTGTCTTCGCGTTCTGATCTCGTTTCTCCATTCATTCCCTTAAGTATGCATAATGTAAAACATGAACGAATAATAAACAACACAGTAATATATTTATATGTAAAAAGTATTATAATGAAAATGAATTAAAAGACTGGAACTCGACGACGCCTATCGACGTTGATATTAATAAAAACGAACTATTAGTCTTGAGAATTTTCCATAAACGAGCTCGGATCGTGGGAATTCGTGCACGATGGAAGATAGCTTTGCGCATACCTGGTCATCATTGATCTCGGTAACGCACCGCGTGTATTCGCATTAAATTAAATCGCGGAATCGGTGACACTTCCTGAAGCGTACAGATTTCATTATTCAATTTAATGTAGAATACCGCACGCAGCCGTTATTGTTAAATCATTGTACCACTGACACAGCGTTTAAACACTTGAGGAAGAGGGTCGGTTCACTTTTTGCGCAATGGTCACGATTGAATTCGACGAATTACGTACATACGTACATACGTAAATGCATAAACGAAAATAACGAACTCTTGGATCCTGGGTAATCACTAAATCATTCTGTGTCCCCATGTAATTAGAAAACAATTAACTTAACGAGCGGTTGTAAAACAGCACTAGGGTCTGTGTTGCAGCAATAAAAATAAACGACCTGATTCGAAGTCGTTTAAGCTCGTGTAAAAAAGAGAGACAAAGGAAATAATGGAAGTAGGTCCGAAGAGAAGGACTCCGGAGGATCGATAGCTCCGTAAACCCACCCCGATCGTTGAACCAGGAGGGCCCGACGACGCTTACCGTAAAAACCGAGAACGAACAGTAGGCAAAGGCCGAGAACCAATCGTCTCATGTTGAAATCCTTCTTGACACTTGTCCTTCGAATTCAACGATCAAAGTGCCGGTTCCTCTCGTAGGTCACTCCGTGTTCGCACGCGACTTGCAGCGGTCCGATTCAACGTAGATGCACCCCGACGCGTAGGGGAAAAGGATGAGGAGGAGGAGGAGCGAGAGAGAAATAGAGAGAAAGAGAGAGAGAGAGAGAGATGGATATTATTCAAGGGTTGACGAGGCCAACCATTCGGCCTCGACAGTTGCTGAAGCACTGCTCGTCGTCGACGCGACGCGATTGCAGCGCAAGCCCGCAGAGCTAAGGCGACGATATGCTTACACCACCGTGAATACGTGATTGCGCGCGGGTTACCATTAACAGCGGCGGGACGAGACGGGACGTACTGGAAAACGATACCACACGCTCGCAGTCTCCAAGGCCCAAACGCGATTCTAGCGCGCAAACTTTTCGGAAACCGCTCCCGCGGTTCTGCTCCTCCTCCAACGGGAAATCAATATTTTTGGCGGTGGAACACGCTCAACCCCGAGCGGGGGGATGCTGCCCGTCAGATTGATTTTTAGTACCATGCTCACTTCTCATTTCACGAGCCAAAGACTTTTGCGTACTTTCTTTAAAACGGCTCTAGAACAAGTCTTCGTCGTTCATATTTTATTACAGAATTTTGCATTTGAAAATTATATAAAATGATCTATTGTAATGTATTAATAATATATTAGGATTCGATCATGATTGCACGCGAGGAGTAAATACTGTTTGCTTCCTATGTATGATGTAAATGTTTGATGGCGAATGACGACAAGTATGATTGTTTTGACGGATAAGGCAGGGCTGGAAGTTAAATAGGGAAGGCCGTGGGCGGTGCGTGGAGCTTTATGTTCAAATAGAGCGTAAAGTGGTGGTTTGGAACACGCTAAGTGGATAATATCCCTTTTCCTGTGACACACTGAACGTCATGAAATGTCATGGAAGCTCGTGTAATAAGTCGCACGCGAACAATACGGAAAGGAACGCGGACGATTTCTTATCGCCGTTCCATCACCTCTTCCTTTGACCCACATATTTTTTAAGCTCTACAAGTAGAATCGATTGCAGAAAAATGTCTCGCCTCATTTTTTACATAGACATTCCGTAATAATTCTTAGGACTTCGGAGAGATAAGATATGCGTTTCCATTATAAAAGATGTATTTAATGATTTGTATCGTTTTTATCAATGAAAATTATTGTGATATCGATTAAGGAAGTTCGATTTGAAAATCGTACCTACGATTTTTCTTACCGTCGGACAGAGACATTACAATTAGCATTCAACTCATTTAGCGACGCGAGTCCCTGACACATGTTGAGCAATTATATTCCAAGTGATAAATATTCCATGCATTTCTTTTAAGGATTTATCAATGCATTTTCATCGACAAACAGCTACCCACGTATAGAGACGACAAATTTTCGAAATAAAATGAACTTATCGAGTACGTCGAAAATGTGGTAACACTGTTACGCAGTAATGTAACGACAGTATAAATTTAGAAACAAGTTAAGTAGCTATATCGATTTTGTCATGCTCGGGTCGAAAGAATATTTTCCGAGTTCCATCAGTGAAAAGTTGTTAAATCAGATTGAGTACTCCTATCCGATGCATGTATCAATTATTAGCAGATTGTTTAAAATGTAGAAAGTACTATAGAATATTTCGTGATGCGCTTCGATTCTCCTAGATAATCCATTCGTTGAGGTATGATCGTTAACCTTTCAATCGGTATCACTATTATTAATATTCATTCATGTTATTCCTCAGGCCTTATTCAAATAGGAAATGCTAATTAAATATCTTAATATAAATTGCGCATTTCAATTTCGGCTAAAGGGATAGAGAAAGATTGTACATATAATCGTAAAAGAAATTAAGAATGCGAATAAAAGTAAACGCGTTACGAGTACTGTTGCTTTTGTTTGTATTTGAAAAAGGTAAGTCTTGTTTAAACAATAATTATGCGCTTACCAATCGTAGATAACGGGAAACGTACTTTATCTAGTACGAATAAAACCCAGATTGTACTAACTGCCAGTAATACTGCGAAGCGAAAGCTTTCTGCCCAATTTTATTGTACAATATTATTTCATCAAATACATAGACAGGAAATAAGTTTTACTAATATAATAATAATAAAAATAATAATAATAATAATAATAATAATAATAATAATAATAATATAATAAGGTTGTACTCGAGACAGACTTTGAATAATCGAGTTTATGAATAGCTATTTTTGACACTATAGTATTTTCATTTGTGAATTGTCGTTGAAGAATCAGAAGCTGCTACCAAATGCTATCAGTGTAATAGCAAAAAGGACAAAGACTGCACTGTCAATATGGTGGATGCTAGGTATTTGAAAGCATGTCCTTCGTCACAACCATTTTGTCGGAAAGCTGTGTACATATGTAAGTAGTGAAAACGCAAAACGTTCGCATTAATCTGAATAAATCGATTATAATTTTGCAGATTATTTTATGAATACTCGAGACTACTTTGTAGTACGTGAATGCGCGAAATGGCGAAACGCTGATAGGGAATGCTATAGAGGCCGTTACGTACGCGATAGTTATCAATTCGTATGCGAGTGCGAGGGTGCAGGGTGCAATCAGTCTACAAGATTCTCATCGAAGATTACGATCTCCATGTACGCGTTCTGCCAGTTCATCATTTTTTTGCTGAGGAACCCTACCTGACACGATTATGACACAAGGAAAATTCATTATCACACAACACAAGAAACTCGTTAAGGACACGCGTACACAGTAGTTACGAGGTTCCATGTTTTTCCCTATGTAAATTATTCTGCACCTTGTGCCACGGAACAGTTAGAGGAGCGATAATAGCAGAATGGTGTACAAGTAAATAAGCTATAATAAAATCAACTGGACGAAGGAGTATTGAAACTCAATCGAAAGCGACCATCCCCCTTCCTCGATGACTCTCGTCAACGAATTAGCCAATAATGTTATTCTCACCGGGCTGGCATCGAATTATTAAGAACGAGCGACAAACGACAGGCCGACCGCGGCCACCCACGTCATCCTTATTATTGCATCTTTACAAGCGAAACTGTCCCGAAAGGGACGACCTGTCGTGGGTGTCGTCAGCTGATTTATCAGCATGAAAGAACTTTCTTTATTTTTCGTTTAATGTCTCCGATGGTATAACGTTCCTTTGAAAAATAGGATATTTCTCGCGGTGAATCCCACGCAAACAACGCCCGTAACAGTCGTCAATACGCGCCTGTTTCATCCCTTTACCAAAGTGCGAACGCTTGTGCATTCGTTGCACAATCAAGCTGATTCAGATAAGAAGCGACTTTGGAAAATTGTTTTTGGAAACACTTTTCTTATGTCACGTTGTCGAATTCTTCGCACTATCTAAATTTTAAGAAAAAGCAGAAGCAAATTTTGGCAAAACAAGCTGACACAAATGAGAAGGACAATGAAGAAATTTTGTACAGTAAAAGTTGATAGTAAAAAAGGGGGAGCGTCGATGAAAATGTTAGGAGTGAGTCGTTAGATTCAAGGTGACCATACAGGGTCTTATGACGGAGAAATAAAGCTGACTGGGAAGAAGCAAATGTGGGTGATGCACGGTCATTCTTCCTCGTCCTCCATCATCCGCAACAGCGTCTCCGAGTTCCCTCCGACAATATTATTTCTATTTGGGTCGCGGCTATGTGGCGCCGAACGTCCTGACGCTCGAGCCGGTGTACTCTTCGCAAGCTCTATATGTACGTACTTTCATTATTGCGCACCAACAATTTCTGCTTGCGGATTACCGGCTATGTGCGTTATATTATGTATACATAGTCGTGCTTTCTTTCTAAACGAACTCCAGAATTAACGAGAAGAGCGATACTTGAACGAGTAAAAAAAAACTGGAACTTTCGCATCGTTATATTATAATACACGAATTTATACACTTGGAATCGATGTTAAAGCTTAATTAAGAAATAATTGATGGATCCATTATATCTGAACGCGACGGTGAGCCTCTTAAAGGCGCGATCGTTTGATTTGTCGATTGTCCGCGAGAACGGTGTTCAACACGCGTTGAACGCATGCCAAGGCATTATCTGCATTACAGAACATCCCTGCGAGGATAACTCGTTACTAGGCTAACGGATATCATAATGCTATTACCACTTTCGGTTTAAATTTATTAGCTCGTCGTGTTGCTAATGCGCCTCGATGATAGATCTGCATGTCCCTATAATCTAGTTTCCCTCGCACTTGCACATTCGTATATTTAAAATTCAATAAAGCGTCTTATGGTATTGTGACGATTGCAATTTGTGTATTTAGGCAAGTTGATTAAGAAAACAGAGGGCGAAGAATGTGTGCTAGATCTCATAGTAATTGCTAAATCCAAAACTGACGATGAGCTAGACGGCGTCGTTGGTGTCCTGGATAGACGCCGCGCGCCTTGTCCCGGCGCCGAACTCGCGTCACTCGTTTTCCTTTTTATTCTGCTTTCTTTACCATGTATCTCATACCCACATTGATACCGAGACCAAGAAAACGATCGATGATTAATGATGCTCCATCGCTGACCCAACTGCAATCCTACGAGCCATGATTGTCCCATTCATTTAGAATAAACGGGAAATGGGTTTAAAACGGACAAATTGTAAGGGAAACAGGTCACAGGAAGCACAAATCATGTGCTGCGATGAATTTTTGTTTTGATCAAGTCCTGAAAAGAAGCAATAGTACCCAAGTTAAGGTATTCAGTTTTCTTACTACACGATCCTGTAGGATCACGAATTTGTTATTACTGTTACGTGATGTAAAGTATAATCATGGTTCCCGTGCTTCGCCTGAAATTCCAAAAGTTTTATACGACACGGGGTGTATTTACAAAAGTTGACTGTGATAAATTTTACGATCACGGACGAACTGAGAGTAGAACTGAAAGTAGAACAGTTTTAGTACGGAGCACGTAGTAGGAAATCGTTCGAATAACTGGCAATGAATCGCGAAGGTTGAACGTTGGTATTTTCTGGGATACCAATATTTTTCCTAACTCTAACTGCGCAGCTCGGTCTAATAAGTTCTAACAACTCTAAATATCGGAACACGTTTGAGGGTATAATTTTCCGATGGTACACCTATGTATGCGTGATTACGTGTATTTCAAAAATAACGCGAGTGTCTTTGTCACGGCTAGCTTAATTAAGATAAGAGGCGATTAACGTTCTTCGAGGCAGCGTTTACACTTTCCTGGCCCGCGTCAATCGACGCTACTACCACGATTTATGCGCACGATCCACCAGTGCGCAAACATAAAGGAATCGTACTTGAAATTCTTGCCAAACTTATACCGAATCCATTTACTACGTGAATTATACGCAAAAAGCTCGATCAATGGTTCGAGTGACACGATCGATTAAACATCTGTTAACCGATAGAACGGCTATTAATCACGGCACGTAACATTTTTTAATAGCGTTGCAACAGGTGCATCACAGAATCCGTGAAGTATTTCTTTAACTCCGTTTCTTTCCGACTATCTTCTTAATTCCGAGATGCTTTTTCTTATTATAAAAATTCTTGTGAATCGTAATATGACTTTGTAAAGTGAGGATTGTCCTTGTTGAATAAAGATGAAATTGATAGCGATCGCTCTAAAAGATTCAAACGAGAAAAGTATGGTAAATTTACACGATTATACGATTTACTCGGCGTAGAGGCGGCAGACAGAGGGAGGGTGAGATAAAAAGAGGAAGAGGGGGAGGAAAAGAGGTGCGGAGTGGCGCGGCTTGGCGAGTGGCGAACCTGGCAATCTCATACTCGCGATCAGGCTGTCGACTCGACGACAACCCTTCCCCGTGCCAGTAGTTCACCCTCCGTCAGTTCGCGTTCCGCCACCCGAGAGTAAACTTCTTCGTCCGGCAGAGGAAAAGGCTTTTAACTCCTCTTTGTACACTTGCCTAACAACACTCGGGATGTATCGAAGAAACGCAGTGCTGATCATTTGTCTCGCGCTTATCTTGGTCGTTCGTTCAGGTGATTATATTTTGCATAAGAATGTGAAAATGCATGGTATTTTAAAATTGACTTTCGTGAGAATGGAACGTTTGCTCGGTAAAGCGTTGGTCCGTTTTTCTTTTATTATCGTTATTGATCATCGGTGATCAGGAAATGATTGATCACTTGGCATGTGTTCCTTCCGATAGAGCGATAACAGAGTAATTTACTAGTTTTATGCATTCCATCTTTTATATTTTTGTAAAAATAGCGAAGCATGATACATTTTATTCGTATTATTTTTAAACAGTAGATATCTTATTATTTACTTAATTTTACGAATTGATAACAAAGCTAGGGACATAAGTATTATTTAAGAATACTATTCAACTTCAAAGTTGGGCCAAAGAATTATATTCTATACAATCTTATATAAAAATAAGAAGTTCTATAATTATAATTGATGATTGATCATAATCCGACTTAATAGTATTTCTGCGTTTGCTAAATTCATTTGATAAAATCTGAGAGACGTAGCGTCGTGTACTTTCGGGGAGAAATCGATGCCGAATCATTCGAAAAGCCATAAGGGTAGTAGGTTAACTGTGGTTTGTCGAACTGCGAGTTACAGCTTTGGGGTCGAGGATAGGGGGTGAGTGCCGCCGCGACGGCTCTTGGCGCCGCGATACCGCGACCCAAATAATAACTATGTGTCTACACAGAGCGAGTAAATGCGTGGGTCTGGACAAACTGGACACTGTAAAGCTTAATTACAAATATTTCCAGCGTATACGAGCTTTTTCGTTCATTGGGTAGAATTGTAGTATATGTATAAGCGTGTACGCGAAGATTCCGGCGCGGCGACTATCCGGCGCCGGAGGGAATAGATTATATTTACACCAGAGGGCAACAGAGAATCGTTGGACTGTAATACAAAAAAATGGGTCCCATATATCGTTCTCCAAGAAGAACGTGACATTATTTGTTACTACAATATTTATTATTTTACATTAGCACCCACGTGCTGTCTTCTGTCGTTACAAAGGAAGGAAAATACACTCACAATTTTTCTTATTTATGAAAGAAGTAATTTTATTTTGCAGACGAGACTTTAAGATGTTACATGTGCACTTCGGAAACAACTCCCGGATGCGGCACGGATCCAAAGGCATATAACATTGAACCTGAAGAATGTACTGTAACGCGCATGAGGGACTGGCAACAACGTATCGTTAAGCAACACAACATTTTACGTCCCATAGAATCGATTTTCGAAGTGGACGACTCGAAGTATTCCCCGGTCGCCGTGCCAATGGCGTGCGCTAAAATGATCCTCAAAGGTAAATCGTGAGAATCTACTAATTAAGACAGCTTGACGGACGTGTTTAATTCTATTTGGCAGTGAACAAGCGGGAGGTCGTAGTGAGGAATTGCCAGATGGCCAAGACGGACACGATCGACCCGTGCAAAGCGATAGAGGGGAAAGGAAAGCTCATCGGCGACCCTATAATGAGCGTGGAACATTGCGATCTTTGCGAGAGCGACGCCTGCAACAGCTCGGACGCGTTTTCGCCAAGGATCCTCTTCACTCTGTCGTCGATTCTTGCGGCCGTGGCCATTGCCAATCTGTACAACACCGCGTAACCGTGCCACGCATTCGGCGATGTATTGCAAAAATTATGAGTTCACCGAGTTCATAGCGCGTTCTAAAAATTGAAAACGCACACATTAATATCCACGGCATACGTATACGGGATTGTTCATACTCGACGTTTCATATTTGGCGAGAAAGTTTATGTATCAATAAATTTCTTAGCGAAATAAACATTTTTTTGTATATATTTTTTACATTTATATATGATTTTCTATCTATACAGCTTCAAATTTGCCACGACATCATGCATTTAACGACGTCACGGTGATTGCGCAACAACCATTGCCTGTACTGCGTGTTCACTTTTACGAAAACATTTGCATTTATTGTACTGCGTCATGGATCACTAAACACAGCAACGAGCAATAAGTGTATGACGTATAGAATAAGTGAATGTACGTGTATTGTACAAACGAAGTGGGCTTACGAGAAATCGAATTTGGCTAATGTTTATATAAATAAAGAAACGCTACTGGCTTACCCTTAACTGGTTCATCACGATATTTCTGCACAAACCATGAAACATACAAGAAAATGTATAAGCCTGTTGTCGTTGTGAACGCAATTTGTAAAACGGAACTAATTACAGGAAACTGTCTGATATGAACGTGCTTGTATCCCAGGTCACATTCCATTTAATGTCTTCGGAGGTACTCCGTTTTATTGTCCTTTTATTAACATAGATAAGATAACAGGTAATGAGGAGATTTGGATGATACACACATAGATCCCAAAGTGATGCCAACATGGTTGGCCAAGTCAGTTTGGCGGCAGTAATCTTTCTCCTGTATCTCGGTAAGTAGCTCTAGGTTTTCATGCGCTGTATAAAAACGAAAGATCGATTAAATTGGTACCGATGAGACATCGTAATAGCGAAGTGACAAGCACAATGACAAAATAAGCGTATTACATTTTTATGATTATTGTTTCGTACGAGATCAGCTAATAAATCAGTCGAAGATCCATTTAAGGTAATAATTGCATTGTTTGTTCGAAGATCGTGCGAGAGGAGAGTTATGGTGTTACGAGTGCAATACCGACGTAAGGAGAGGCCATACAAGGGAGTGCAACGATCCTTACTTCGCATCGCCTTATTTCGACTTAACACACTGCCCTCGAAACGAGTCTCAACATTGTCTAAAAGCCATCGTCGATTGTGCGTGTAATGTATAGCAGAATCCAGAGATAGATCAGTGTTGCATGCGCTCATCTTTATTACGTATACGAACCGTATGCATATATCTACACATGCCCGTATGTACATGTGTTTATATTAGCGTTGATCCTGTACGTACGTCTAAATCCTAAGTAATTACGGAGGCACGTGAAAATCTATTTTTATATTTGTGCGAGACTTCCTATACGTGTGTCGTAAGACGTTGAGAATAAAACGGCAGGTATCCTCAGCCTCTCTTGCGTTGGAAGAATAGTTGCATTAATTAATTGAATTACTAAACTCGGAACGAAGTTTTTGTATTTCGTGACGTTACCTTGAAACCGGTGAGGCTATGAAACAACTATTTCCTTAATGATGCAGATGGAGGCGTGCTGGTGACGGTACGAGGTTGCGTGCCGTCACGCGAAATCGGTGGATACTGCCAACAGGAGGAATATTTTCCAGGATCCAACGTCGTGTGCCTCTTCTGCAAAAGCTACGCCTGCAACGGGCAAAGTACCGCTGATTTATTCATTCTGGAAAACTTCAACGTGTTCCTCACGATCTTAATCGCCGTAGCGTGTCGTAACGTTGCTCGCTTTAATTAATTGTTAATCGTTAAAATAAAATATCGTAGTACGCTATTTCTGTTGTTTCTTGCCCTCGTTCGCGGATTATTTAATTAGGTAAAAGAATCTGGTTTCGTGATTTCCAGTTTTAATACGTATCACGAAAGGGAAGACGGTGACGTTGAGCAGGCCGGAAAAGCCTGTTGACTTTCGAGCCAGAAATTAAATGGCTTTATGAATGGACAGGGAGTCACGGTCCACTGTGTGTAATAACCTTTTGCATCGATGGTGGTAACTGCTCCAACTAATACCCACGAAATCGGGCTACGATACACGCGTACGTGTGTGTAGACGCATCTGGGTGAAGGGAAGAAGGGGTCAAATGCTCGAGTCAATTCGGTAATGTCTCGCGGGGTTAAACGGTTTCCTGACCCCCAGCGAACCTTTCTTAACGAGTCGGCAAGCTTACTATGCAATACCCTTGCACATCTGTAACCAATTCGAGTTGCAAGTAGCCTCGTATGTATGCTGCGTTGGGATTTGCCAAATTTTTTATTGTATCCGGTTTCACTCTGCGGTGACGTTAGAGTCTACAATTATGGCTAGAACGAATCAGTTATGCAGGTCAAGTACGTGCTCTGGTATCCTTTTCACGTTCAGCACTAAAAACGTGAGGTGAAAAAATGAAGAACGATTATTGTTCTTTATTACTAACACAAATCTCTGTAATTACAAGGTAAAATTAGTCGAGCGAAAAGCTGTAAACGTCACGGTTAAGAAGAGATTCGTGTAAAATGAGCGATATTGAAACGTGTAATTGAAAAAAATCTGGCATCATTTAATTCGATTACTGCCAATGTAAATTTGTAAATTTCAAATTTCTGGCGTGAATCTAGCAAAGAAGACCGCAACGGCGACGGACGGGTCTAGTAATTGTCCTAATGAGGGCAATGAGGGCCCTGAGTAATGCTCCTTTCTCTCGCTCGCTCCGTAATTACTGTTTCGCTTGTTGCGTTCTCGGTTAAAAGGCTCCTTCTTCTGTTGTTCGCTCTTGACTCCTACTTCCTCGCGTTGTCCACGGAGGGGTTACAGGGTGATTACGTGTATGTGCATACGCGCCGCGTTATTGGACGGGCCCAGGCTAGATCCATGTGCCCCGTGAAGCGAGGAGAGACCTCCGAAGAAGGGATGGGAGTAGGAGACCGCGTGTATGCCTCCAAAAAGGGGGTGTAGCATCTTCTCTTCAGTAACGCAGTGAACAGTGAACACGTTCGGTGAAGCTGCCAGTTTCGCTCTCACTATTTCTCGAACCACATGCTACCGCATTTCACTTATCAACGATCATAAACCAGCGATATCGTACTTCGCGCGCAACCAATCACATTAAATCGGTAGACATTTTGGTAGCAACATGTTCTCCAGATTAACTTTGACCTTGGTCATCTTCGGTTTGATTCTACTCGCGCAGTCAGGTAAGTCACTTACGTGTACATAGTTAGGCGGATTTTTAATAACGGGAAATAATAGAGAAAACTAGTTTATTATTCATGAAACGTACAATATAGTACATATAACAAAAAATAGAATGAAATCAGTAAAAATCAGTTATTTTCCTCCGCTTACAGTGTTCCAATGAATAATGTATCGTATGTGCCTAATCATAGATAATGGTTTGATGCAAGTTAAATACCTACTCCGTGTTTATGGATTTTTGATCAGATAACACGAGCAAAAAAACTGATTGATCTTCTTGCAGTATATATAAAATTTCTCGGGATACAATTCGGCAAATAAAGCGGTTTAAGTAGTATAACCGTGAAATTAAGAAGACGCGCGAAATATTATGAATATCATTTTAATTAGGTATTATTTTCAAATTGCACTTCTATCTCTAACATAATGAGTAACGACGGATCGATATCGGCGGAAATATAATTTTTATTACCTACTCCGTCTCAGGGAATTAAAATCTGCGCAATAGGTATGAGTCACTCTATCGCCAAGTACGAACTTGAGAACATTTTGATCATAAACCATTTTGAAACGCCTCAGGTGCTGATTTAATATAGTTTCCACGCGTTTAATTACTCATTTCATTACTCAACTGTTACGGAATAGCGCAAGGAAATTCTGTTGCGATTAAAACATTTCTGTAAATCAACAAGTCTAGCAGTTTTAACACGTATACATGTAGACTCGATGGTGGGAACTATTTTATGAAACCGTCCGGCGCACAGTTTTGTTTAATGTTCTTGTAATTGCTCGTGATGTTGAGGTTTTCATGATTTGTTACGATACAGGTCTGGCATTACGATGTTGGAATTGCGCTTCGAACGTGAACGCGATGTGCGGTGACCCATTGAACGTTACCGATCATCACTTCAATTTCCATACGCCACAATGCGAAGCCAGCTCGTACGACACCTCGAAGCACATCTGCCGGAAAATCGTGAAGAAGGGTGAGTGACATAAACAACCCCCTTGTTCTCAATTTATGGAAGACAGAATGTATAATTTTCCTCTCTCATATCTACTTTTAAACATCGAGTAATAAAGTTTCAAACTCCGATTTTGGACTGCCCACTGTATTTTGATAAAATTGCATCACAGCGAAACAGTCTTACTGCAATATGTGATGTGCGAAGGCTTCCTGGTTACTCAGAAAGATAATATTACTTAATTGGGAGTGACGTTCTGCGCGTAAAAACTTGCATTAGTTCGCTCGCGTGTATCCTGGAAAATAGCATAAACCTATGATCAACGTCTTCCAAGTTGCACCCGTGAGTCATGGCACGTACACCTACACCGTAATTGCGAATAATTGCATGTTACCAAGGTCGAAACCACACCCGTGTCAAAGAAAACTCAGTCGTCGCGACGTGGATTCATGAATATTAGAGTTAATCGGATTAACGCGACTGGTATTATAGGATTAATGACATCCATAACGCTAATGGCAATCCTGAGGCCATCGGCACTGGTCCAGTCGGAATCATTCTCATTTTCAAACGCGAAATGATTTCATTTCAATCGGGCGTAGTACATTCTATTAATTCTTCGATTCAGGTATTTCAACCCTTTTGTTATTAGATGATCCTAAGAGCGCTTCGAGTTATTTGTGAGGATTGCGGGATTTGTTCGAATGCGCAACGTTGTTCGTACTATAATTACTTCCGCAGATTCTCGGCGTATTTTGAATCGCGGTCGTTACACAACCTGTTGCACTAGATCATTCGAACAATACTCCGCTCTGACAAACAACGGAAACAATCTATATATGTTGCGTACTCGGTGCACGTGAACCGATTGTGAGAGTTATGAATATCATTCACCAAGTTTGATCTGAATCTTTGAAAGCACTGATAATAATTCGCCCCTGTCAAGACCGGAGATCGTTCCACGATCATCCAATTTTAATGTATGACATTGCTATTGACTGTTGCGTTTGATTTCAGAGGACGGTGAACGAGTGGTGATCCGTCAGTGCTCAACCCCGTACGTGGACGAGGCGGACATCACGGACGGTCCCTGCGGCAACACGGCAACTATTTCAGCTCGAGGCATGGTCGAATCCTGTCATATTTGCAGCACCGACTTTTGCAATTCCGCGACGAGTGCATCGGTTATGCAACCGCTTTTCATCGCTGCGCTGGCCGTCGTCGGCCATCGTTCCCTGCAATCGAAATACAATTTCCTTTAACGAGGCGGGGAGTGCATCGAGTATTCTCTTCTTCCTTTAGCAATAATCATCTGGGAACAATTTTTTATGATTTCACATCGATTTCTCTACAAGAATAATTGTTTGTTTCAGACTCTGCATTAGTTGAAACGTGTTTACTAGACTGCGGATTTTACGTATTTACCGAAAGTATAAAGAACGCGTAAAGCGAATGTGTACGCGAGAGAAATTGTTATTTAAATTGATATCGTAAAACGTTTTATTTCGCATAAAAGTCCGCAGATCATTTTCTTATGTCTGCCGTTTTTCTTATAGCTTGTCGAAGTCCTTCTTATCTGTAGCAATTCGAGCAGTAAACGGGTAATAAAATTGTCAAGACAATTTCAGATTTGATCATAGCAGCGAGTAACGAATGGTGTCATGTTAAAATCGACCGAGACAAGTTCGTTAACGTTTTATAGTTAGGCATACCTCGTTAGTCGCGTACTAAATAGAGCGGTTTACGCGTTAGAGTAGTTGCGTCACCGTGCTGAGAAGCTTTACTTAATCTAATCGACTATTTAACACGGTCTAGAATTATTTTCGTAAGGAAACTAATTGAAATATTTTTGTACCATGTCTGTATATAAGCCTGACACGTATGACGTGGTTGTAGAACTAAAATTTAACTCACGTCGATCCAATTTAATACGTACCTTGTAACCACGAAAGCTGTGCACTTGCGTTGCTGTTATAGAAATTTTTTAATCGAATTTGTTACGTGTAGATATTTCTTAACGCATTCAATCTTGAATTAGTAATATTAATCCCTTGAGTCGTGAAACTACTTTAAGGAACAAAAATTGAAGAAAGTAGCTTATCAGGAATCCGTCCAATGTATACGATAAATCAAAATTTTGCTTTCGCTTTCGCGTCTAGCGAATATTTGATATAATTAGCGTTTCTCTTATTTTCTTATTAAATTCGTAGACTTAGTTTATGCTTATAGTTAACAAAAATTCGCTTTTCTTTCTTACTTTTAGGATGAAGTACAATCGATATGTAATAAACGAATATCATTAAATTTATTATATTTCAAACCTTATCGTGACTCATTTATTTTTCGATCACTTTACCTGCATCGAATAATTATTTTGCATATTTACATTTTATTCTACCTAGACATAGGAATACAGATTTTATTCTCTACGATTTTACCTGCAACTTAATAAATATTTTAATTTATACACTATTACCTGTGGGATCAAGTTTTTACGTACATCGAAATTTACTCTGTAAACTTATCATGTATAGGGAAGAACAAATAGTGATATACGAAAGGGGAATTAATTAATTACTTAAGTTATGTAATCGATAATAGCTTAATAAGTTATCGGCTTTGTTGGGATTGGAATTACAGCAAATAAAGGCGTACGTTTGCTTAACTACTCATACTTAAATTAAACACAGAAGTGGGAAGAACGTGGATGAGTAAGTACGGAGGAACAGAACAGATAAGTTTAATAAGTGATAAATAAGTAGGATTTCGAAGTATGAATCTATACATATACTATACCTTATCAATGACTAATTAAACGAATAAGAAATGCAGTCCTATAAAGACTGCAACGCTATACAAAATTTCTTCGTTCAACGACGCTTGAAGAATTTCCTCGCGTTCTCGAAAACCAATTTACATTGCAATTTGTTTTGGAATGCTGAGTTCAAGTATCGACGGAGCGATTTCAATTTCGATTGTTGGGCGGGGAAAATTTGTTAGGAATGGGGTCGCATCTACAGACGCAGCAAGAGGGGAAGAGGAACCAGTCCATGAAGATACCTCTGCAATCGTTATCGGGATCGTACGCGAGCAGTCTGTGCCACTTATACTTCTGCTCGCAACCGCAGTCCCCCGTGCAACGGTTCGTCTGGGTTTTTCTATAAAATCAATTTTTATTAAAAATGAACAAATTTGTATAAAGTTACTTACGTGGAAGCTGATACTTACGAGCAAACTTCTTGATGTATCGCTTGTTCAAAGTGTTGCGTGTTCACGATGGCACGGATCTTCCCAGCACTGTTGCTGGCCCAGTAGGGTGTCACAATTTCCACTTTAGACTCGCAAGCATCGACTCTAAAAAACGTTCAATCACTTTATGTCGATCAGAAATTAATTGACAGAGATTCTATATCGAAATACTATAAAAATTTTATGAATTTTCAAAAATATGAGAAACGTTGTATTCCTCGTACCTTCCACTCTCATTTCTATTCTTCCCAGGTGATTGTCTCGGATTCCTGGTTCTTCTCACGTTTGCAAAGAACGAATCACCGTCAGGCTCAATTCCTGGGTCGACCTCATCGAGCAGACTGGGTCCACCGTCGGGAAGGTCGTGTTTCGTAGCCTCTCGACTTTTTCTTCTCCTACGAGTCCGGTGGCTAGGCTCCCTCTTTGGATTCATCTCAAAATCACCATACATTCTCTTCATCAACGCTTTGTTCTCATCGATGAAACGTTCTATCCGTTCTCTTCGAGAGAAACAAGAAAATTGGCATGATGCAAAGGCAGCTATTTAATAATTATTCAATTTAACGTATCATCATTGTAATTACATCGGGTACGTGTTCCCGGCAGTAGGGCAGAACAGTTGGTGATACTTTTTAATGCAAGGTACGCCGCGCACCAAGTCTCCCCTCAACTCGACACCCAAAGCAACGGAGAGCGCAGTCCAAAGTATCTGAAATAGATTTCATCCTACATTCTAAACAATTGCCTATCGATATTTAACTCTTTGCTGTAACATTTAGCTCGGAAAAATTGAGGCCTTGTGGATTCCCAGGTCGTTTCTCTTTATGCTTATAGGAAACCTTGCACATTCTCATTGGGCGTGAGATTATAACCACGTGATATCCACGTTATAACCACGTTTGGTATAGAATTATGATCACGAGTCAGATTTGTTAAAGTACGGCAAGGGGTTAAATAGAATAGTTTGATTAGCAGACGTGAAATGCAAAAATTCTCGTGACGCAGCGCTAGAGTGGAAAAGATAAGAAATATGTGGGTGACAAAGTGGCTATATCTTAATGGTAAATCATGGAAAGGGTCGCCCGATAAAACCTTGTCCCGCGTATGTACCACGCCTTGTCACGCGTATGTACCTACGTGGCTTTTACAACTTCGACCATTCGCACACGCGAACCGTCTATACATATATGTCCAAACCTCTAGCAAACGAACAATGCGCGTTCTTTGAAAATCTTGCCCAAACTTGTCAAATAAATTTCAAATTTTATACAATATTCAAATTGCTGTTTATCGAAATTCATTATTTCACCAACTTCACGCTTGTAAAACGATGCCGGGGCGCCGGGATTCGCACCTACGCAATAGACGAGCGATAAGAGATATTCAGCTCGTATTTTGCAAATTGTACGACAAACGTGGCCTACGCATCCTCGTACCAGATGCCTTCTATGATAAGACTGGCTACGACTGCAAGTACGTAAGATACAGTTTAGCAATGCAGTCGGAACACCCACGAGTGACCGCAAGGACGTTTTCATCGAGAAAACAATTGTTTCGTAGCTAGACGATTATTGCAGATGACAATTAAGACGAAATAATTCGGTGTTTTTAACAAATAATTGAGTCTCGATAAATGAATGCATAAATTATGGTTCTGCTCAATTACCATCCTGTTTCTCAATGAAACTGTGACGCCGAGCTCAGAGACATCGTCACAGCTTTAAGGATGTATAGGCTATATACTTAAACAATGCTAGCATGTTGAATTTGTTATTATAGATTCCTATTGCTATTAAAAAGCTACCTGCAAAATTTTAAATC
>NW_017147017.1:1793989-1827492 GCF_001652005.2 Ceratina calcarata
CGTCGATAGTTAACGAGTAATTTGCAAAAAACTGTTTTTTCGTTTTTCGTAAATAACTCGTAAACTATTAATGCTAGCGAAAATTTTTTATACAGAAATTGTAGATCTCGTCGTCCTCTACAAGAAAGGTCCTATGCAATTTTCTCGTAGGACCAGCAGTTTAGGAGTTCTTGAGGGAAAACGAAATTTTTTGTCAAAAGTTCGCCATTTCGACGCTGGGATGGTTGGATTTCGTCAATGCCAATAAAATGCCAATTAACTGCACTTAACTCGTTAAATACTGGAGTTAGAAGAAAAATGCATAGAACCTCTCTTGTAAAGGACGTCAGTGCCTATAACTTCTGTATAAAAAATTTTTCGCCAGCGTCAATAATTAATTGGATATTTCCTTCTATGCTTTTTAGCACGTAGTTATTTATTATTAGCATTGTTCTTCTGACATCTGATTTCTTTTTAATCATAGGAAATGCGTTTTTCTAATGTACATAAACTTTTGGGATTGAATGTATAGCCAATACAGCCCTACGGCTGACGAAAAGTAAATGAATCTTTTTCATTGCACGATAATAAAAACGTTGAATCTATGCAGATAAAATGTGTTTATGCGAATGCCGTATGTCAGAGGATGAACAAGAGTTCAGGCGGTCAGCTACATTATTACAGAATTGCTCATTTATACCGGAAGTCGAGTTCGCTAATAATCACCGTCCTACGCCCCGTCGCATCAGTAGGCGTCATTCAGTGACTTGAGTCACTGGTACCAAGTATTTACAATGCACATACGTACGAGGAAAGTACATATGAGCCACGGTGCATTGGCCGCGCAGAAATGAATCATTACGTCCACGGTCCACGCGAGTCAATCGCTTCGCACGAATCCAATTCAAAACTTGGCTTGCGCATCGCTCGTGAACCATTTAAATAGAACTTATTTCATACAACAACGCGTTGAAATCATTCAGTCGCGTGAGATGATTCAACGTTCCTCGGCTATCGCAATTAATTCTAGAACATTAAGATGCTCGCTTGCAAATCGAGGTAGCGATTATGGTATTTTATTATCTCATTGGAAATAGTGAAAGGGCCATTCCAAGAGATTCCAAGTATTAGGTTTGACATTGAACCAGTTAAATGTCCAACGTTAATAGAAATCAGTAGCTATCTAGATTTCGTAACAACTAATTTCCAATTTTGTGGAAGTTCGGGAACGATCATTTACTGTTTCGCAAGTCGGATTAGAGACACGGGGCTACGCAATGGATTAGAGATTAAAAGCGATCGAAGACAGCATTTGAGGAGTGTCATAACTTCGGTATTCTACGAATTTCAATTGGAATATCTTAACTAACGAAATGAATGGTAAGTAGATGTAAATGATATAATAAAGTTAGGAAAGGGACCAAGTGTCACGTGCTATCACGAATCGTAAATGAGTCAAGTTGATTATATACTCGACTTCTTCGCAACTTTCAACGATCAGATCATCGACATCGATCACTTCTTTTGAACTTGACGATCCGATCTCGTGGTCATTACGCCGTTACGTCGGCTTACAGCTATGTTTCATAATCTACGGTCACGCAACGAATTTTAAACGCGTTTACGCCAAGTAAAAGATATTCAACCTGCCGACATCGCGTGACGAGTGACGAATTACGTATCTCAATTGAATAATTCCAATCTTATACATATTACACTCGTTTCATTTACAGTCCGAAAGGCTGATTCGAAGAAATAAACGTAATCGGTGAATAAATTAGGAGAAGCGTCGAAGGGGTTACCGTTTCAATGCCAATACACCCATCGACCTTAAAACTGTTTCCTCTCGTTAATCAGTGAGAGAAGCGAATGGTAAAAGGAGACGCTAGCAAAACAGAGGCGGGCAGGTGTACAGTGGCGAGGTGCATGCAATATGCACCGTGCAAGATTCTAGGGAAGATACCTCGGGGTCATGGGTGCTCCAGGGAAATGTCACGGCAATGATAGAAACTTCGAACAGCCGCGTTCGATCACCTTTCAAAATGATTTTTTCGATCGCACAAATATGTATCGCGCGACCCGGAGGACGGGCGGGTGGCCTAATTTCTCGACTGCGGCCGTCCTTTAAACGGATTTTATTGTCAGACGGTACGTCTAACGTTGACGAAACCTAATTCTACATTCCGTGCTCGCGTTACGTGCGTGAACAGTTCAAGTATAATACTTTCTATTTGCGACGAATTCTTCCGTTCTAAAGCTGTGAGTCACAGCTGTTGTTATCGGGCATTCGTAAGAATCACGCGAACGAAATGGAATTAAAAAGTCAACGTGACGAATTATCGTGTGGTAAAAAAAGTGTTTAATAATTGTGTTAAGTCTCCGTTAAGGTGCGACTAATTAAAATTTTACTCACCGGTATCTGCACGAAAGTGCCATTGTTCAGTTGAGGATAAGAGTAGAGCGGTACTACAGGGACCGAACCATTTTTCACGAAAATCGGTCCTTGGATGGGCGTTACGTGAGCGTCCCTCGGTATCTCCGAATCTTTGTCGTCGTAGTAATCGTCGAAGTCATCGTCGTAGTCTAAAACAGCGTGAATCGAAGTTTTGGTACCAGGTCCACTTTCACCGTGTACTCTCGTGTACCTTTAACAAACAAAAAGATCTAAGTAACGTAAGATTTGACGGTGGGAGCAATGAAGGATAGCGGCATGTACGACCATAATCTGGGGAACGCGACGATCGATGAGACGCTTGGCGTCTACGAGACAAGTAGGAACGAAAGAGGTCTTCGTCAGGAATTGATTCGGTATGCGCGGCACGCAACGAGAAAACGTATGACCGATCGTTACATAAATAATTACCAGCTGTAATTAACGTTACCGTATAAAGCACTTTCGCTGGCTCAATAAGAAACGGTTCTTTGAACTGAAAATATCGCTTCGGTAGATCGTCCATCGATTGCGATCTAATTACTCTCATTGTTAGTAATTGCATACGTTTTCACAACGGATTCTTTTTATCATTCTTAATTCTAAGATAAGTGTAATTAATAATAATAAGAAACTGGAGTTATTTTAATTACCCGTTAGGTCTGTCAGGATAACTTTCCTCTTCTGGTGCTCTCTGCGTCCTGTAATTATCGCTATCATCAGTTTCCACTTGAATCCTTTGCTGTTGTTGCTGTTGTTGTTGTTGCTGCTGCTGCTGCTGCTGCTGCTGCTGCTCGTGCTGTGGCAAAGGCGGGGGTGGTCTCATTTGCTGTTGCTGCTGTCTCGGTTGCGTCCTCCGGAAATCTTGATTATAATTCGAATAACGCGCATCTTGTGAGGAAAAGGACGAATGTTCGACATAGTTCGGCGTTCTTTGCCGATTGTATGTCGTCGTCTGGCGTTGTCTCTGTTGCTGATAGCCGGGAGGTGGTATGTACGGCTCGTTTTGGTACGATTCCTGCTCGTTGAAATTTGGAGCTGGAGCAGGCGGAAGCACGGCGTTCAGACGAAGGTTGTTCACTACCTGTCCTCCGTTCTGCTCGTAGAAGAACGGTGTAGGCGTCGCCGAATGATACGGCAGGCTATAGTTGACCAGTGACATTTTTCACACTCTTACTTCTTTCTGTAAATCGATGAATTTCCTTTCGTACAAATCTTTTTTAAACGTATCGAATTTTGTTGGAAACCATTGGAACTTATTTCGTACGCCGAAGAAGAGTACGATAAATATATTTCCAAATATAAAAATAATATTTTTCTTGTTTTTAAATAAGAAAAAATGTGATTGTTCGATATAAAATGGTGGTTATATGTAATTTTGACTCACCGTAATGTTAGTGGCAGCGTATGTGGAAACACGCCCTTCAAAGGTGAACTTTCTGGTCGAAACTTTCAGCTCGGGCGATCGTGATCTTGATCGTGTATAAAATCACGTCTTATTAACATAAACTTCATGATCAACCAGTGAACCCGGATTTTGGAACCCTTTTGCCAAACGCTTAAATATGTATCTCTGCTGTAGAATCGTAATATGACTCGCGATTTATTTATTTTTCTGTTAATTTCGTATCGCGTTTCTCAAGTGCATTTCAATTTGTTTGACGCGTTCTCTTCCGCTTCTTAAAACGGGGCAACATGATCGACGCGCGGGGCATCCATCGATTGTATTTCGAGTTTAAACTTTTATAGATAGATACGGTCAAGATTACTCGAAGATTAATGACTTCTTCCTTTCCTTTTCATTTCCTGCGTATGGTATTCTCATCGCTTTGCTCTTAGATCAACCTAAAATGATAAAGGAAAATCGATATTTCGCGAGTTGCATCACAGACATTAATCATTGCGTAAACGAACTTCTATGAATATCGTCGTGTAATTTACTTCATGCAAAAGTCCAATGAGATCGTGCCAGTTTCCAATTTACTCTTGTGCCTGCCCTTAAAATATTTCTGAACGATTGCTAGTTGAGGATGGACGAAAGATAGTAAAAATGTGCGGTTGTCGTCTTTACGAAAGAGGATGATTATGCGAACGTGTGGGCGCGTGCGTGGCCACGCAGTTGTTAATACGAGAATGAGATTTGCGCGCGTGGACCACGTGTCATCCGGCGACTAACGAGAACAAGCGGGTACCGAATCGATCAAAATTCTGTGACCGAGCAAGTTTCGACCGTCACTTTCGCCGAATCGCTTTCTTCGAAATCCAGTATGCAAAGCTTGCTTTCACCAAAAATGAATCAGGTTCCCACGATTAAAACGAACGCTTTTGCTTTTCATTCAGCAGCTCGAACCTGGCTAGAAGTGTCGGACACTTTCTGCGTTGGCAATTGATCGAATAGGTAGTATCTACATTGGCAATTAATTATAGTTATGACGCAATTACGGAAAAAACTAGTGGCAGTTAAATATATTTGCCAAAATATTCCATCACTTCGATTTCGCTTCTGTAGTTTTATAATCAATATCGTCAGATGAACGGATTTAATTGCTAAATACGTAGAAATCGATTGGAGCCTTACCTGACGATCATTTGGGATTTTCCACACTTCTAAAGTCCAAAGTGCTCAACGAACTTACAGCATATTCAACACGCGCCGTGCAAATTTTCCGTCGCTTTCACTTTCTTTATCAAACGATTTTCGATCGACGACAAATGACGAACTTAAAAACGAAAGGAGGAAGCAAACGCGATCGGGCTCTGAATTAAATTGTAGAGACGAACGATTACGCGGTGTGTGACACGTGGTCGCTCGCGAAGCTCGCGGCTCTTCGAAATCGGCGAGAAGCGCGTGTGACGCGAAACGCTACATTGGCGAGGAACAACTGAAAGAGAATCGTTTTAACTTGAAGCGAGTCTGCACGGAACGGGGATAAAAGAGAGGTGTTCCTCGATCATGAAGAGTAGCAAGTCCTCTCTCACTTTGTCCCTCTCTTTTCTCCGTGTCCCAGTGTCGACTCCCTACCTTCGATTCCGATACGTCGCGACGCGTCGCGTTGCTTCACCTCCTCTTGCAAGATCAGTGGAGCATCCAACGAGATAGATAAAAACCATCCGTCAACTCGTAATGTAGATACATTCGTTTAGTTTCGTGCGTTATAAACATAATTTAAAAGTTATGACACAGGTCATCAAGCGTCAGTGACATAATATCATGATCTACCGAAACGAATGCGAATGTCCCCGAATCTTTGTAATTTTATACTGGACCGGTAAATTGATATTATACGAGAGAAAGTATTATATAAAAAATTGCATTTAACAAAGACCATTCTTTATATAGAAATTGCAGTATTATGCAGTAATATTTACTAACACGAGTGAGCGGTTTAAGTATTTGTTTCAATTACAATTGCATTTTAATTTCGATTAGATTCGTATCACTGAAATAGCCAGTTGTAAGATGAATCGAGGAACGCGAAACAATAGGTGAATCGGTTATTAGAAATCGCAGAAACAATTATCGCCAATTATACCGGTATTCATTATTACTCGGTACGAAGCGTTATTTGAATTACATTGTTGGCGGCGAGCTGGTTAAAAGCAATCTGTTTGAAAGCGTCGGCCCATTTCCACCTAAGTACAATACCGGCGTAACGACTTTCTCACGTGCACCTATCTCGCAATTCGGTCTCTCACGGGTTGGTGCGAGACGAGCAAAGATCAGCCGGACCCCGGATGAAAGAAAAGAAAGAACGGTAAAGGCTAGCCCAGTGTACTATTATTATACACACTCCCTTTTCATTAGAACGACTGCATGAAAAGAACGTTTGTCAGATCTTTTCCTAGCCGGTAAGCATCTACTGGGAAGTGTCCCAGTACCTGTGAACACTTATCACGTGTCCGCGGTTCATCTCGTCTTTTTTCATCTTCTTCTCTCCTCTTTCGAGAGACATTTTTATCCCATCCAAGTGCCTTCTCCGCTCGGATAGATGCACGGCCTGGCTGCTCCAGAACCTTTCATTTCTCTGCACGTGGAACGTAACTGTATCAGAATCCACCGGAGGCCCACCTACGTTCACCTTCTGCGTCGTCCAGCACGCCGATACTTAATAGTTTTAGCTGGCAATTTCAAGAAATTGTGCACATGTTTCATCGTTATTTGCACACTTTAAATATTTGAAGATGTTTCAACTATCCTGCGGTATTTCCAATGACTAGAGACTCTGATTCAAGCATGACTCTACTAACGATTCGTCAAAATCTATTTATTCCTTTTAGCAAATTCAGTTTACGTCGCGTTACCGGACCATGCGTAACATGGTATATAATCGTGACTGGAAAATATGAAACTTCTAAAGAAGTACAATGAACAGATTACATAACAATGTCTCGACATCCTGGATGTCGCAAGAAACCAGGATGTGATCTAGAATCGATTGACTAAATTAATGAGTTCGGGTACACCGGAGAGCTGCACGGTGACCGTCTTTGGTTTTATTTTGAGGAAGTTCAGTTTGCGTGTCGAATCGCAGAATCGACTTGGTTGTCACGTACGCCGTAAAAGAAAGGCCGATGGATATTGGCCCCGATCGGTGACCAAACGACTTCCGGCCAATTGTGCTCCACCCACTCTGCAAGGACTTTACCCGCCTCGGGCGTATTTGGTGCAAAAACATGCATACGCAAAAAAGTACATAAGAATATTGTTTGTACGATCGTTCAATGTTTAATTAAACATAAATAAATTGTAATTATTTCCAACTTTTGTATGACCAGACCCTAATTGGAGTAACATTGCTTAATCATGAGTTCGTCAGTCCTTGGAGAACACGAAGTACTTTAGATTTTGTAACGAAAAGGGTGATAAGGAGCTAAAGAGTAAACATGATTCCGTATTGCGCGTATGCCATAGATTTGACCCCCTTTCATTGTCAGTCTTTTCTTCGGGTTCACTGGCGTGTGTCGATTCACGCGGCATGCACGTTCCTGATTCTGACGTTTCGATGCACTTGACGCATACCACATTTACGATCGTGCTTTATTACGTATTGTTCGTCTTTCAGAATATGTACTGCGACTACATTTTTGCCAAGAGACAAAAATGTTTTTCTTTTTGTACGCGGCTGGGATCAACGACCTAGAACCTTGATTTTCCCACTCCCAAATGTTCTCCGATAGAACGATAACTAAGCCGATCTATTTTGTTACGTATAACGAAATCTAATTATTGGCCGTTCACTATAATTCTGTTTACATTTTCGCACGCTCTGAATTGACCATAAATGCATAAACGCGATCGTTAGACGCGGCGCGCGGCGTAACCCTGCAGAAAAGGGGACCAGACCAGATGCCTGGTGTGCAAAGGCCCGTGGATACATGCCTAGGTTCCTTGTGCAATCAACAATGAACAACGAGTTGCAAACAGTTGCGATCTAACCGTAGTACGAGGGACACGTGCAGGCACCTTTCCTTACCCTTGGTAGAAGGAAGCCTCTGAACAAGATAGAGAATTATTGCGACCACTTTCCATCCTGCATGAACGTATAATACCCGCGTGTGGTGACGGGTTCAATTCTGGAAAATTTACATAATAACCATTTTGAAGTACTCCAGCTTTTCGTTTTATTCATTCGACCTTTATGAGCATGTTTCATTTCTTCTATCCTAATTTTCTGTAAAAATATTAAACGGCCTTGAAACATTTTCCCATGTTCGTCGATGTTCTTTTCTTTCGCCTCAGAGAAATGAAAACCCGAAGACGGTGAACAAAATCATTGATCATAAAAGCGAGAACGTAATTCAAGTAGCGAAGTGAGAAATGTGAACGCGCGAGTGGATGCTATAAATCTTGGATTTTCCTATCTTAATACAATTAACTGGTTCGTTAAGGATTATGAATGCAGCCGGAACCGGGGCCCCATTAAAAAAAAGAAGGGGCGCGCACGTGGCGCGTACGGGGAGATTTCGTAATTTTCTCGGTTACACATTGCACTTGCACGACAATTCCGTGATTCACGCATGCCTATGCACGCGTAACGGTAGCGATAAATTATTATTCCACTACGGATCTTTTATCATCCTTTCCTAACTGATGTTAACGAGTTCGTGAGAAGTTTTCCAACGCCGTGCAACGACAATCAATTCCCTCGTTAGCTGAGAAATTCTCGTTTAACGGAGTAATTATTAACGACCGACTTCTGTTCAGTCACGATCGATACACTCCATATATTTCATCTTTTAGAAAACGATACGATAACTTTTTAAATCGTAAGCTTTGCCAAAGGGTTGAGAACATGTAATAGGCCGTCAGCATTAACATGTGTGTCTCTATTTACTCTTGTTTTCTATTTATAGTATACATATATAAATGGTTCAATTGTTTTTTTTTGTTTATTTCAAACCGATCGGAATTCGAAGGTGACACGCAAAGGACCAACGCCCACATACTTCAAGTATCGTTCCGACCATCGATCATAATGAATTAACAATTCTGACGCAAGAGGTTCGTGCTTCTCTTTTGCTGTAACAAATGCCTCTGTCCGGGAAGTGTCCACTGAATTTCAATGGTCGCTCGATATCCTCTATGTACGTCTTGTTATATAAAGATTTGGAACGATAAAAGAGAACAACATCCTCGATGAGGGGTTAAAACATTGTTCGGACAAAGTATTTTCGTATCCGAGTGCGTTCGGCCATGAGAACCACACCCGTGGTACTTGAATATCCGTGGTACCAAGATAAATCCCCCTGTAACTGTGCACTACACTCCGTTACGGGGAACACAATACCGTTTGCGTCGTTCTTCGAGCATTTTACAGCATCCTGTGACAACGCGAAATAGGCATTTGCCGTTTTACATTAACAGAAACGGCGTCGGTGTAAAACCTGAAGACGATCACCATAACGAATCGTGTGCATAATTTTCGTTCACGTGCGAATTCGCGATAAGTCGAAAGACGAAATGTCAGGCCACACCCAAAATCACTTACGCTCGCTACTTATTTGTTTTTTTATTCGAATTTTTATTGTAATGGAAGAGAATCTGGTGTCTCGTAGGAAATACATTGTCGCTTTATTTTCGCGTGCGAAATTCTTATTCAAATTTGATTTCCTCTTTTATTCCAATGGGACTTTGCGTATAACCGTTCCTTTTGTTATACGACAGACTGGCCGTTAAGCGTAGTAACGTAATACAGATGTTAGGACCATTGTAACACCAAAGTGATAGCAGTTGGCCTTCGTTTATGGGGGAGTGATCAACTTTTCCTAAATGGTTGTCGATTGTCAAGACATTTACTATTGCAAAATTGTCTCACGGGTTAGTAGAACATAAATTTGAAAGCGGAATTCAGATTTATCCTCTTTATTATTCACACTTTCGTAGTACAGTAAAAAATGTATCGCCTAGCAATTATAAGTCCTAAGTACTTCGTACGAGTGTCTCGTTACTATTGCGTCGAACGTGCAATCATGAATACTGTTTAAATTTCTCTCACGCTAAATGTGTTCCATATAAAAATTGATTTTTCAGACGTTTTATATACATGCACTGAGCTTACGATCATACCTGTAATCGATCTCATTGAACCGCAATTAAATCTTTAAATTCCAACTCTTGGAACGAATTAAAAAGATGGAAGATTTTTATACAGTGTTTTTATTAAACAAAGAAAGTATATTTGGCAAGTTTGTTCTCGAGGCTGCTGTAATTAAAGAAATTGACCCAACATGTTTCATTAATATTAGGCGCAGACATGTCTTCGACATTTTATCTACGAATTAATTTCTAACGATCAAGGATATGTGTATTACGTGTTGAATATTCATTACAAGTTTCAATATTATGTTTTAAAAACCGAATTAATACTGGCTAATAATATGTGTATCCATTTGTTCGAACAATACGAGTCAACCCAATTATCCTGTCCAACATGTAAATCGTATAAAACTATTTTCAACAATCGTCGTTTAAATAACCGCTACCTTATTTACAATAATCAATAATTAAAATCAAACTACTTACCAACATATTTAGCCGCAGCTCGTGACATAGAATTCGAAATATTTCGTTAAACTAATTAATGATAATCTTAACATTTTTCTAATTATTTTCGTCTTTCCGAAAGAATGCATTTGTGCTCTCAGAAGCTTCGTATTACTAGAATTGAAAAAATATGACAAAAGCATTCTCTCTTTGGCTCAGCAACGATGCTCAAAATGAGGTACATACATATACGAAATTGAATTATAAAAATTACAATTTCTATACAATTCTTATGCTCTTATAATCCTATCTATATTGTATATAGAACACACAATTTCTCTCGGAAATTATTCTGCGATAAAATTTGATTGAATCAGAACCGAATCCAAATTAACTTCGAGTGTTCTTTGTATATCAAGTGTATCATGAACCCCTTGGTCTACGCGCTCTCTCGCTTGCGCGGGCCATAGTAAACAAGAAGGTCGGTCGATTTCTTATTCCTTACCACGAGTTTGATTCGTAGTTTTCGTTTATGGCACAAATTCGTCACCATGAGTCTCACTCGTGGTTGTAGGCCAAAGGGTTAATGAAATAAAACTTTGATTATTGCTACACGTAATCTATCTGACATTTCCAAGTGGAATTAAAATTTTATTGTCAATAGTTAAACCTTTTTTTCAAGTTGCAATGAATACTAATACCAAAATTCACGTGTAAATCGCTAATTATAAAATTGTACTCTCATCTAAGGGGAAAGTCCATTAAAAAAAGAATGGCAATAAATCATGGAAATCAAATATAAAAGTATTATTATATCGAAATTAAGTATCATCACTATCACTGTCTTGTTGTTCTCGAGATTCCTCCTCCATCGGCGGAACAGCGTCAACGTTCCTATCGAAGTAGTGAACGTTCCAAGGTGGGAACCACCTGTTCACGAACCAATGCACAGACAATCTACCATGATTGCATTCGGCCCTTTCGCATCTACCAAGAAATTGGCAAATGCCAGCCACGCTTCCGCTCTGATTTCTGATGCAGGAATCGTCGCACGTGTGCTGACGCTCCGACCGATTAACGGAGCAAACGGGATAAGAAGTGGAAGGGTTTTGCGAAGGGAAGATCGGCCTCGTCGACGTGCCAGGCTCGTTGCTCGAGGCTGATGCCGACGTATTCGACGTCGAGGCTGTCGCCTCTACGGATACGTTGGCACCGCTACTTGCGTTCCTCAGAGTCGAGACGGAAGGTCTGGCAATGTGGACCGTAGCGTAAAGAGGATTGTTAACCGATGGGCTACCTCTACTGATCCAGTCAAGGTATTTACTGAATTGAGCGGCGGAATTGCAATTCGGTAGGACCTTGCCTCTGCAAGAACAATTGTTAGGGTTTCTACAGTGGCAAGACGTAACAGGCAGTTTCACGTGGGAATATTCGCCACGGCAGAAGGGGCATCTGCAGTTCCTTGGCAACTGGTATATGTAATGTCTCGAATTACTTGAAAAAGCGTCCTGATAACGCAATCTGTTATGTAGATTATGACAATGATGACACAAATATCTTGTGTCCAAGTGTTTGCAGAACGAACACACGCAGTTGTAACCGAGCGGATAAACGGCACGTCCGGTCGACGCGTAAGCAATGTTCTCGGTTGAAAAACAATTGCGCCCTAATCTACCTAGTCTATTCTGACAGAATTGATTGGTCAATCGCGAGGAGTCTAGATAAAATTGTCGCGGTTGATCATATTGATTTCTAGATTCCATGTCGTTTAAAAAACTTGGGATATAGTGGTTCAGGATATGATACTTGTAGCAACGGGAGTAATTTCGATTGGCGCAGGAATATCGATCATCTATCCTCTCGTACATGTGATCATCCATGTTACGTTGATTATTCTGCCCAGCAGCTTCATTGTGAGCAGCTTCGTTGTTATTTTCAACACGTTCATCGTCGTCGTCGTCGTCATTGTCCAACCTCTCGTAAATATTCTCTTCCGGTTCTTGCGGTTGCCTATTGCGATTGAAATTGTGGACCAGGTCTACAGGGTTCTGATAATTAGGATTTAGATTCGGGTGTACTTGCACCGAGCCAGGTCGATTTTGGAAACCCCGCGAGCCACGACCCACGTTTTGATAACTATTATCATCTTGATTGTTCCTGTTTTGATTCATCACCGCAGCTGCCACTTCACCGTTCTCGTACCTCTGGCAAACGCAACGCGATCCCTGGCAATTGTGACCACCCGCCGCGCCACGATATTGTTGAAGCACGTTCTGCTCCGGATTCTGGACTTGCACACCGCTGGGCCCGGCTTCCCGTGATTGATCCGACGTTTCGGCACTCGGGTCCGTACTCTGGTCCGTCGCATGCCCAGCGGATTGTAATCCTCACATCGACGTCGTCGACGGCATCGGCTTGTCGATTATAGCGACTCCCGCGTAACTGCGACCGATCCCCATGCAAGTCGGCAGGGTTGTCCAAGTGTCGTTCCTCGGGGAATACACCTCGACGGACGCTAGACTCGACGAACCATCATCGCCGCCCACCACGTACAACAGACCGTTCAGTGCAACGACACCAGCATTTCTACGACAGAGGGTCATGTCGCTAACTGGAGTCCATTGATTAGTATCCGGATTAAAAGCTTCCACGCTTTTCCTGACCAGAGGACCGTCGTGTCCTCCTACAGCGTATAAAATCCCGTCTAAAACACCGACACCGGCGCCGCTGCGACGAGCAGTCATGTCGGGCACTGGTTTCCATTGATCTTTCTCTGGATTATAACACTCCACGCTGGAGAGACATTGTCTGGATACTCCGTCGTAACCGCCGACAGCGTATAGTAATCCCTTGACTACACCCACGCCTACGCTACTTCTACGCGTCGACATCGGTGCGATCATTCTCCATTCGTGAGTTCTTGGATCATACACTTCGGCGGAATTTAGACCAGTCGATCCGTCAAACCCACCGACCTGTTTATCAAGCAATTGAATGATACAATGCAATGGAAAAACTCCGGAAAATTCAAAAGAAAACAGAAAATGCTTACGGCATAAATGCAGTTTCCAAGAACTGCTACGCCGAGCGTCGATCTTCTAGCTTCCATTTCAGGGCAAGGTGACCACTGATCCGTAGCAGCGTCATAAATATCTACAGTTCGTACTCTGAGAGATCCATTAAATCCTCCAACGGCGTACACGCGACCACCAAGGACGGACAAGCCTACAAGTCACAAATTACGTCATAGTTCACGAAAATCATCGTACACTCGAATAGTTCCCAAGTCTAACAATTATTTACCAGCTCTGCAGCGACGAGTCGGTAACTCGGAGACCTGATACCACTTCTCTTCTTTAAAATCGTAACATTCCACGCTTCTAATCGCTTTTGGAGCTTGTCCCCCTACAACTAATAAAACTTTTGGCAAGCCTCTCGGTTGCCTGGGTTTCGTACGAGGAGTTTTAAACAACGATTTTTGTTCTCCCTTCAGCAAATGATACTTCAAAGCCTCGATCAAAAAGTCCTTACCTGCGTAAAATAAATACAGGTACGTGTTAAGGATTTCTTCAACGTGAACGATATCATTACGATATTGTTATTTACATTGTAAATTCGCCTTGAGAAGTGGCTCCTCTTCTACCCGTTGCATTAGATACTCTTGAGATAACAAAGGTAAACGTACATGTTCCATTAATTGTGCTAAATGAGCTTGTCTCTTATCCAAGTCATGATGCACCCACGATATAACGCATTCGAACACCTTTTCTTCCGACAGTACCATTAAACAATCGCTACAAATCAGTTTGGCTACTTGCTGCGGGGCTAATGTTAAAAATTCTTCACCGTCCACTACTTCCCTGTAGCACGAAAGACATGTAAATAATGCTGAAGAGTACTTGAAGGAACAAAGGAAAAATATATTTCGAAAGCTTACGAAAAATGTTGTTCAATATAACTATCCGCATGCGATAACAATTCTAGACAACTGTGAAGATCGGCGAACGCGCGAATTCCTAAACAATTCGACGGATGCAGTTGGGCTTGTAAAAAGTCGCAGCACGCATCGCGGACGTCCGTTAATTGCAAAAGATTTGCAGCTGGTAATAGCACCTGCACATTGTCCTCGGTGACATGAACTTCTGCGGAGTATACGTATTCCACTAACAGTTCGAGAGCAGAATAATCTACACCTTGCAAAGTTATCCTCTCTTGATCTCTTTCCTCAAAACTTGTGAACATAGCATAAAAATAAGGACTGCAAGCAGCAAGGACCATTTTATGAGCAGGTACTTCTAAGCCTCCATCTGCTACCAAAATCACGTCACATAATAAATTTTTCCTATTGAATAATCATTGAATTAATTTCTCGTTTATATTGCATGGGTTTGATATGAAAGTAATTCAAAAGACCTAAAACGAGACCCAACGTACTTCTCCCTCTTTTAGGCCTTTACCGTATATTTTTTAACAAGTATACAATAGAATAAAAATAATGAAAATATCGTACTTTCTCATCTCATTGATAACATCGAATGCCCGATTTGTATGGTGATGATTTCTGTACGGTGGTTTATCCTTTCCACTTTCACGGGGTATGTGCTTCTGTGAACTCTCGTCCAAAGAATTTTGACTAGCATACCGAAGCAACAAGCAGCTAGAAGAAAAAACAAGCGTTATCAGTCTAAGAAAGTAAAAATGATAAATATCGGCCGATGCTTCACTAACGTTACACAAATTCGAGTGACATGTAAAATCTATCACAGACTAAACGAGGAATAATATTACCTTCCCTTGTTTTCAGCACCATCGGTGTTGGAGGCACTTTGCACCTGGTTCTGACCTGGCTCCATTTTAATTCTCTTTCCTTTTAACAGAACCGTAGAATACGAATCGCTTTAATTAAAAAAAATTCCGGTTCGTTTGGGTAAACATCGATTCGGCGAATCGAATGATCATCGTCCCGCGTGGAATCAGCTGTGAAACGACGCTACTGATTTTGCGTTATCGATACGTAGTGTCAGACAGTATCAGCCGCGTGATCGTAAGGCTCGATTAAACAGGATGAACGACGCGGAATGAAAAACGTAACAATTCCGATAACGATGTCCCAATAAGCGATACATACACTAGCTAACTAAACTTTCTGTTTCGGTTCTTTAAACGTCATTTAACACACCCGTAGACCCCTGCTCATGAGATCCATATCCATAGGATCATTAAAGTAAATGAAAGCTTTCACGCCTAGGATATCGTGATTCTCATTCCTATCGAGTGCTGCACCAAGGGGCTAATTCTGGGAAGGATTATGTTATGGTAGATTCCTACTAAATAGGTTCTTGTACATGCTAAGGTCTTCTTCAGAATTGGCCTCTTGGTGCAGCACTTTACGGGAATCCTGAAATCCCGTGAGGTCGTGAACACTCTCGTTCCTTCGATTTCCTCTGTGCTGCATCGTTGCAACTTGCATTTGCAGCTGTTCGGTGCGTGTGGTGGATTCGATGCTTTTCAAGTTCGGGGGGGTATTGTTTATATTGGCGGGTAAAAGAACATTTATTCAATTGACGATATTATCTGATTGATAGTGATAGTGATAATAAATAATTTTCTTGACAGTAAGTATCTCAAATTATATTAGACTAAAAAATTCTTGAAACATCAAACATTTAATAGAAATGCAAAATACAAGAATCTTAAGACTATACAAGGGTACATTGAACGAACTATGTAATTGTAATATTAAATTGAAATTATGAATCAATTGTTATTGACAATATTTGTACTCTGTTTCTATCAGCTTATGATTTAACCAGCTCGGACTTCATCAATGGAAAATAAAGAGAAGTTAGAATGGAAGAGGCCGGAGGAAGTGATGCAGTTGCATCGTTTAAAAATGAGAAAACGTGCGCTTCAGGCACGTATCAACAACGTACGTTTAAACTCGACCACCGCAGAGATTTCGGAGAAATCCAGTCCTGTCCCTGGCCTCTTTGTGTCTCAAAAACGTAAAAATCCTTTCGTTAAGGACGAGGCAAATAAGAAACCAAATATAACACCTCCAGACTTAGAAGTTAGCAATGACAGTACTTTGTTCGAATTATTGAAAATCGATCCGCCAAAGGTGGCAGAAGCAGAAACTTCTTTTGAAAATTGTCCTTTAACATTCAGTAATGCATTTCTAAGACCAGACAAAATCAAGGATATGGTAGAATTAGAAACAGTGAAAGGCGAGAAGTACATTCCAATCGATTGGACTCTGAAAAGTAAGATGAGATTCATGTCTCCAAAACCATTTCCGTGGAATTGTAAATTAAGGACTAGTGAAGAGGCATCGGGTACAACCGGTTTTGTAAGATGTTTGAATATCAGCGAGCAAGATTCAACTTTAGATACTAGCCCGAATGCAAGGTGCTTTTTATGCTTTATTCAATTATTTCATTTATCGTTATCTTGTCTGTATTATTAATGTATCGACTTTTCCACAGACTGCACAGATGTTGTTTAATATGGCAACATCCCTCTATACCCTGGCTAGACCTATTCCCTCGCTCTGCTGGCAAAGTGAGTGCAACTTTAGTGAACAATTCGATCATAACGAATAACACAGCGATCAAAGAAGCTTTGTACAAAGAATGGTGCGAAAGTTTTCGATCACTGTTCAATTTGCTAAGAGCACGACAGTGCCCATATTTTTACGTTTGCGCAAACAATTTCACCGTATTGTTCCGTGCCGCTGGGATTTGCGGAGTTTCAGAAGCTCACGCGCTTCTAACGCCTACGACCCGTGGTTTTCGACAGCTTCTGAATCAAGAAGGTTCGGTGAAAGTTGAACGGTGGTGGAACATTGAACAAGAAATTAAATGATAATTAAAAAATTACAATCGTAGAAATCGAGTACACGATGCCTTTAAGAAAAGATAATAGACGACGATCGGATGGAACCGATTCCGGATGTGACACGTTGGATTCGACCACAACGAATACCGCGTCGTACAAGGAACATGAAAATATCGATGACGAGGAAGTCGAAACGCAAGACGAATGGCTGCAAAGTCTTGGAGTCGAAAATGCAGAGATTCGTAAAATCAATAGTTCTCAGGTAATTACAAAACACGCTTTGCTTTCTTATTCACAACTTATACCTCAATCTGTTCCATTATAGGCGAGAATAACTTTGGAGAAACAAACTGACATAGACAATTTGAAGCAGTCTCTCGTTTTTGTAAAGGGCGTGGAGGCACAAGCATTATTTAATTTCTTAATTAACTGTAAATCTGCCATCACGACCAACGGCCCGTTAGCGGGAGTGCCTCCTACATTGTTGGCTCCAGTGGCATTTCACGGTGCAATGTTAAGGCCAATCAAGGTGCGATAAATCATTTGCTGCTCTAACACTTTACAGTGACACATTTATAATGATTATAATGAATTTTTCTTAAAGGTCAGAGAAAGCGTAGTACGCGTCGACAACGAAAGATTCTTTTCTTTGGAATTAAAAGGACCTCTTTTACCACACGTCCTACCTTCTCTTTGTTCCTTGATGAAATCTAGTCAGATGGAGAAGTACTCCGCGAGTTGCGCTCGGTTGGATTCTACAACTTCATTCTCGGATGTTAAACACGAAATCGGTAGGCTACTTTTTCTTATAAGAACTGTTCCCGTTGCATTTATATACCGTCTCACCGATCGTATCTTTTCAGATCAAAAAGAATCGAGCAACGTTTTAAAAATTTCGGAGAACGTTTTCGGCAAGGAAAATTTAAGCGACTGTGGCTTCACCAACGAATTAGTTAAATACTTTTGTAATCCCGATTCAACTCGTATCGAAGTAATAGAGAACATCAAATATTCAAATAATTTGTATACGTGGTCGTGACAAATAATCGCATTAATGTTATTAGTTGTAAAACGATTTAATTAAGTATGCTTTAAATTAATTCGGGCAGCTGCGTGTTTGTAAATAAATATAATCAGAACGGTAATACGAATTACCCTTTATTAGTTAATATGTATAGTATAACTTGATCGGTTGACCGTAGAGCTGAGCTACGTATTTATATATTTTTAACGATCTAACAAATACCTATTAAGTGGCAAATCTTTGTGTTTATATTGATCATGAATAATAGCAAGTTGTGCTGCGCAATGTAAATTGTTACATGGTACATATACCATTAGCGATAACTCGAACGTATACGCAGTTTATAACAAATGGTTTATAAGATTTATAAGAAAATTCGAATAAATTATATATGTATACACTGTACGTGTACTTGTTGCATTTCACTTAATCTCTCCCTTATTTTCGACAATATTTAACGAAAGCGTTGCACTTTTGAAATTGTACTAATAATAATTTACCGGAGGCGAGTTTTCGAGCGGGGGCGCGACGAAGGTGGGGTTCGCGGACGGGCTACCCCTAAAAATAACGAATCGATATTCGCTAGCTGCCCCCGAATTGGTCGCCCGGTCACCTCGAGCGCGAACAATCAATTTATTGTAATAAGCCGTCCGTTCCAATAGCTTTTTTTTTTTAGAAAAATAAACCTTGCTACCGAAGATAGTTCATTCCTCGATCGAGCATTCGGAATTTGATTAAAGTAGAAATCATTCCAGCCGGATAAAAGACTTAGAAAGCGGCTAGATACTTTTTGAAATTTTATTTGCCGTGTAAGTACGAACGGAACGTGGATTTATTACAGACTTACAATTTACCTGTTTACGCGTATGCGCGCGTGAACGCAAGCAACACGTATACGTCTAAACGTAGCCGTGCGACGATGACGATTACGTCAGTGCCCGTTGCAGTCTGTGCTCACTGCTCATCGTATTGCGACACTCGTCAACGTGCGGTCTCATGTTCCAAGGTCTCTTATGCGAATTCATTTTTCAAATCGAACAATGCACTGGCTATATTGCCCCGGGGAGTCTCTCTAGGTAAGCGACACGGGAAACTCGTTTCGACTGCCGTTTCAAAATTACTTTATACTTCTCGAGGGTGGAATTCTTTATCCTTTAATCCTAATACGTGTCTACTCGATATCGAGGACATGTAGTTATAAGTAGTCTTCGTCATATGCAAGATCAGTAGCGGCGGGGAATCGAATCGATGTGTAAAAATAATTACACACGCGTGATAACGTGATCCGATAAAAAGCTTGATTGTTAAACATTTATTTTGCAAGGGGGGACAGGATGATTTACATTTACGACTGCGAGCCATTTTAGAAACATCGTAAAGCGCTGCAGATAAAGACGCAAAGTATAGAACAGCAAACAGCCAATAGCAAAAAATACATTTGCATATTTCTTCACGGTACATATTATCGAACACGGCTCTTATGGTCATACGAAACCATTAAATGAATAGGAAATTCGACGTCCGTATTGTAGGGATCTGACTGACGAGCGGCCTTGTATAACAATATAGAGTGCAGGGGATGATAATTCTGCGTAAGTATAACACGATATAACGTGTCGCGGGCCTAATTAACGTAAACGAAAATATAAATATGATAGCTGGACGAATACTTTTGCAGAGCGCAGGGGATGAAATTTTCCTGGAAGTAAAATGAGCTGGAATCAGAAATACGAAAAAAAGCTCGGCTAGGGCGGCGCAGAGAGGGGTGAAACGTCCCTTCTCGCGAACGTCCGATCCTCTGCCGAGAAGCAACCCCTCGTACACAGGAGGGTTCAGGGTGGATAAAGCTGCTGGATACGTAGGGGGTAAGGGATTCGCGCGGCGGGAGAGGGTCAACGGGGTTGCGCGGGGGTGGAAAACCGTGTGTCGGTGCGTAGCTAACAGGCGAAAGCTAGGAGGACTCGACGCGAAAGAGTAACGCGAACGCTTTGAGCTGACGAGTAACGCGAGAGACGAGGACGAGGGAATAGGCAGTGGGAGAAAGAGAAACTCTTGGAGGGAACAAAGAGAAGCGTATCGGGTAGGAAAGGAAGGAGCGTGGGAGGAGTGCGGGATCAAGAGAGAGAAAGAGAGAGACAGACAGAGACCGAGAGAGCGAGTGTAATGCAGACAGGATGTAGAGAGAGAGATAGAGAAAGAGGGAGAGATATATAGGTCTTTCTCCCCATGGGTGTACATATACACGTCCTGGTCCCTTATTCCCTGTACGTGCGAAGGGGGTTTCGAGAGGCTAGCAACGGTACAGCCACGACGACAACGAGCCACAACCACGACGCCGAGAAACACGACTACTACGACACCGCGTGGGGGTTGCACGAAGACCCCCTGGTGGGGTTCTGGCTGGCGACCCCACAGTCCCCCGCTGGAAATGATATCAGTCGCGACTCGGTCGAGGGAGCCCCAGCACGTGCCGTGCCCCTCGCAAAGAGCCAGCCGCCAGCTCGCTCGATTCGACGATCCGTGGATACGTTGTTGACGCGCGCGATCCTCGAGTCTCGCGAAGAGACAGGTACCTCTTGCTCCCGGGGAACAGGAAACGGTGTACGTACCCGGTGCTCGGGACGAGTGAACAGCAAGCCACGGTGTAATTTTCATCTACCCCCTCCTCCCCCCCGCAACCCTCGGATTGTACACGTACGCAAACACGTATACGCGTCGATTGATTCCTGGCGTTAACAGTTTGAACCAACGGGACCATCCGTGGGATCATCGTCTCGGGCTCTCAAAGGTGAGCGAAAATGAAAAATGGCACAGGGTACATTCTGTTAGTAGAACGTTAATTGCTGTCACCGCCCATTTCCGGTTTCTTAATTCAATCTCGTTCGGTAAAATCGGCCGGATCGATGATCTCGATCAATCGACGTTCGTCAACTGTCGGTCGATGGGCAGACGTGTTTCGCAAGGGTGAAGTGACTTTGCGAAACTGTCGATTGGGTATTTGCGCTGACTCCGATGGTGCTCGAGACCTCACACGACATCTGTGGACTGGCTACACCTGAGCTGCAACTATTTGCAGTTTTTTTCCTCTTTCTGTTTACGATAGGCACTCGGAGCCGTGCGATGATTCCATTAACTTGCTCCTAATAGCCTCATGAAGCGAATGGTCATAGCTGATCGCATAATTGACTGCGAATGCACTTGTACGACATCTACGAGGTGTCCTGTTATAAACTCCTTTCCCTTGTTCCTTAAGAGTTCAAGTCGATACTACGGTTGTCAATCTTCAATTCCCTGCCTAAAGAGGAGACGATACCTCCGATCAACTCAATTTTCAATAGGAAACGCTCTTCGTCGATCATCGTTCAAAAATAACTTTAATCGGGCTCTAATGGATTCTTTTAATAGATCTCCGACACGTTATTAGAAAAAGCGACGATCTCAAATTATCTCGATCCCGTACTGGCTTAGTTCACAAATGATTTTATGTAGTCGGGTCTCGGGAAAGCGGAAAATTTTTGGTAAAAGGACAGGAGAGAACGTCGTCGTACCCGTTTTATATCGGGTGCACACGTTCCCGAGACGCGACGACAAGGCGCGGGTATTAATAGAGTCGACGTTGGGACGGGGCACGCGGTTTAAATCTCGTCGTTGCTCTCTTGATCTTTGGTTTCGGAGTTCTAGAGCGCTCTAACCAGCCATCAGGGAGATCTCGCGCATTCTTGGATACCTTAGTCACGCGAATCAGTGACCTCGATACGTAATTTCAAATAAATCGTAATGAGTACTGAAACGAACGATACATACTTACGATACACGTACAGAACCTTGGTGTGCCTCTGTTTGTAAGAGAACCTAATTGCCAGATAGGTATGAAATTCCGCTTTTTTCAAGGCTAGCATTGTCTGTTTTCTCGCGTCAACTGCTATCAATCGTTAGAATCGGTTTTTATACAAGTACGCTAATGAAAACAATTAATTGTTTCAAACGCAAAGCTTGAAATCGTCTCTGGTTAAGACGTTCCATTAGAAACAATATTTCACGCTTGCTAATCTATCCGATTTCTGTGAGCCTGTTATCGGTTGCCAGAATGTACACACTCGAGTCAAACTTTCCACCTAAAATTAATATAACCCACCTTTGCGAAATGTGGGAATTGATAATGCGGTCACGTTCTGTTATCGGATAACAAAGATAGATACGGGTGAAACGACGAATAAATGCAAGAAGAATTCAATGCCAGTGAAAATTTCTGCTTCTGTTCAAGCTGTTATTTTAGTATCGTCGAGCTGATAGTTCGGCTATGTTTATTATGCTCGTACGGGGATGTAGATGGTACATCGGATATACCAGTTCATAGTCGCATCGAATATACCGAGTGAAAATCCCTCTAGAAATAGTAATAGCAGTTTTATAAAGTACGAGGCCTCTTTACTTCCGTCAGGCACGGTTATACAAATTTCTCTTAAAAAGCGACGATACTATGTAGCATTCGTTCAATGTGTTCAAAATAATTTTTAGCAAAAGATGCATCAGGGTCTACACAGCTGATATTGTCTCGATAGCATTATCTTCACGGTGTATAATGTGTACCTGTAACGATGATTACGCACACCTGATATCAATCGTTTCTTTATCGCGTTACGGCACCGAATCGTTAACATTCAACTCCGTGGCTTATTTCAAACCACGGAGTCGAGATCATCTTTCTCACTCATAGGTATTATATCTATGCAGTACGTAATTAGCGCATACCGGTCTGCGAATTTTTCTAACTCTAATACCTGGTTGATCATCCGTTTTCCTTGTACGTCTGTAGGTATGTACTTCGCTAGAAGATATCTGAAGTATTCCATCCTCGGTATCAAATAAAATATGCATGCAAATAAAAAAAGAGTAAATCGAGAGAAAGACTTATCTGATTAGAATTTGAAATTGCTCTTGGAAAGAGATTGCTTGCGTTTGAATTGGAAACGTGATTTATGATGTTCAATTAAATTCCATATAATTCAAAAGGCATTGAGAAATTAAGTACCGTCTGATCAAACAAAGTCATATCAGAATTTAGTAATTATTATCGTCGAATGGAACGAATGACTTGTTTTTATGAAAGAGATTATGAATGGCTAATTATCAGTTTGTAATAAAAGTAAAGGAAAGGAATTTAATCTTCTACTAGAATTTGGAAAGGGTATTGAATAGATATGGGAAAGAGAGTAGGTCACACGATAAGTGGTCAAATAAATTTAACTGTTTCGAACTTCGTGAACGTTCGAAGTCGTCCACGTGGTCGGCGAGATCGAGGGCCTGGGTGCTTTTTTTATAACGTCTTCTGGTGCGACGACCCGCACGACGACGGCACTCTCGTACGGGGGACCGACGAGCTCCCCCTGTCAATTTTCGTGGACCCCGTGTCTGGTGTAACGCAGAAACGGGAGGGAAAAAGGGTGCGTTCGGTCGACACAGGAACGTAGCCCCTCGCTAATGCGTGACGGGGTCCACCAACGAAATTATGGATCGGGCCTAGCCGCTGAGCCTGCGCACGGCCATCCGTTTCAATCGTTCTGCCCTTCTTCAGCCCACTTTCTACCTTCACCTTTCTCATATGTCATATATGAACACCTAGCCACGTATGCGTCTTCTACCTCATGCCCGAGCCTCGATTCTCCCTTAATTCTTTCTTCTATTCAAATGTAACAGTACAGAATACCATTCCTATTTCTCGATCTTTACATTCCATCGGTCTGCCAGTCGTCCCGACGATTTCGCCTTTGAACGTCAATCTCTGCGTTCTACATACATCCACTTCACGATTATAGCATTTAAAATACAATAATTACAAATACCCAAAACCATCGCGTTATCTTGAATAGCTAATAAACTGTGGCAGTAAATTTTATTCGAACAGCGAAAGACTTATTGAATTTCATTCTAAACGAATTACCTAGCTACCTCGAAGCAAACACGAAGTTCCCGTTCGAGCACAATACTAACCGAGTTATTCTCGGCGTTAATCATCGTAGGTGGACTTCCGACTTCGCGGACACGTAAACTGCGTGATCACGGTAGTTGAATGTTTAAAGACCAGCCGTCGCATCGCATCATCCGTCGTTCCTACGTGTATGTGCACAGTTGCCAGAGATGTCAATTGTTACGTGAACATCTCGAGTTTCGAATATGTAATCGCGTGTAACGTGTCAATTAAATTGACGTTCTCCATGATCCCTCACTGTTTTAATTATGATGTAACGATTCTCATCGTATTTACCAGGAAAATTTTTCCAGTGCCAGTTTCATATCTTTCAACCTTACAGAATTACAATTGTACATATTTCAGTAAAAGAATAATTAATAAATTAAGCAACTTTGTATAAAACATTTTAACGATTAATTATATATTTAATTTTATTTAATAAAGATTAATTATATGTAACGAATGCTTTTGACTCAGGAAGTATTAAGGTAGCATTCGAATGTTTTGTAGGAAACGCTGGTGTCGCGATAATGGGTGAAAAAACGTTCAATCTCACGTGGAACAATCACTTAGCGAATCTCTCAGGATTGTTCGAAGGACTATACAAAAGCGGTTCCTTGACTGACACAACGTTGGCCTGTCAGGGTGGAATGTTGAGGGCGCACAGATTGGTTCTGGCAGCATGTAGCCCTTACTTCGAAAGAGTCTTCAAAGAACATTACGGAGAACAGCCCATTCTTATTTTAAAGGGTACCGATCAAATTTCTCAATTTCCAACTTTCAATTTGTACAATGGATAGAAAATTTCTTCTCGCGATTAAATTTAAAACTATATTACAAGGAAGTAAAGCAAGTCGAATTTATTATTGTCTGTTACTACACGTGTGTGACAACCACAACAGGTGTGGCGGTGGAGGAAATGGAATGTCTGTTGGACTTCATGTATCGCGGATCGATCGACGTCGCGGAAGAGCATCTGCCCTCTTTGATCAAAACCGCGACGGATCTAGAGATTCGCGGTTTATCCGGCGATCAAAGGAACCAAGAGAACAGCAGAAGTCCGTACACGAGGGTCGAGACGCGGATGCAACGGTGCCACATAGAGGCGAGAGTTCACACGACGGAGTACATGAAGGAACCGTCCGTGATCCCTTTCTTACCTAAGTCTTCCGTCGAATCACTGGAGGATCACATCAAGGTGGAGGAAATCGAAGGCGAGGACGATCCGATGGTGATCGACGGACACGAGGACGCGTTCGACGAGCCCCTCAGAACGCCCGAAACGCAAATTGTAAGTTTGCCAATCATTATGGTTCTTTTTTTTACTACCACACACACCTCGTTTCTAGCTTAATCAGGATTGAAAATAAAGGGAGCAGCTTCGTTCGATCTCCTTGATTATAATTATTAGAGGCACGGAAAGTTTCTTGGTTCGGCTGCACTGTAATCGAAAAGTGCATTCAAATTAAAAGAAAGTTTGTTTGATACATTCCTACCACGGACGGTGGACTAATGAAGTTTGCGTAACAACTTCCGAACCCCTTTGATTTAAATTGCCTATATACATTTTCGACGTTATCGATCCTTTCCCCATCAGCCACTGTCTATCCAACGTTTTACATATACTGAAAGTTTCCTGGCCGAATCCTTATTCATTTTACATTTTCATAATACATCGAATCAATAGTGGCTATGATTAAATTGTTTATGTAAAAACGATGTTATGTAAAAACGGAATAAAATGGACAAATTTCTTCCACCAGAGGCGCATGCCACCGCCAATGTACAAACGTGAAACGCGATTCAAAGGTCAGAAAAGGGTCTCTGTGGGTCGTTCGACGCGAAACAGCGACGTTCTGGAGTTTAGAGCGAAGGAACGGAAGGAGGACTCCACCAGAGAAGGCTACGAGGGTTCGGCTAACGCGATTAAATCTGAACCAAACTTTAATAACGGATCCACAGATCCCATGGTACCGGACATACAGATGAACGACGATGACTTACAAGAACGAGATGAGAATCTGGTACGAAAAGATGATAATTGGCAATTAACATTTTATTCAAAAATGCTTTCATGCAATCGGCCTGGGACGATATGAAGGGATTGAGCGAAACACAAACTGGTTGTCTTACATCGAAACATCCTAATATTAATACTTTCAACATTTCATAAATTATATGGAATAGTTTTGTTTTCAATTAATTAAACGAACATTCGATTAAATCGGATGCATTAATTTCCAAACAATAACCATTTTATTAACCAAACGTTCTTGTAAGCCCGGATTCGTGGTCATCGCAGCTAATTACACTTGCATGCCACCCCTTTCTCAATTACAGGACTCCTCGAAGACTGCCGAAGAGAATGCAAGGTTGACGATCAAGAAGAAAACGGACATTTCCACGAGAAAAAGTTCGAACGAAGGAAAAGTGACCAGGCCTATATTGGCCAGGTCCGAGAAGGCTCAGTATAAACCCTTCTCTTGCGACTTGTGTACACTGGCGTTCACCAGAGCTTCTCATTTGGCCAGACACAGAAGGGTTCATACCGGAGAACGACCGTTCGCTTGCAGTATTTGTCCGCGAATGTTTGCTAGACAGGATAAATTGAAACAACACGTGGATTCACATTTACAGTGGCCGAAAAGGAAGAACAGTTTGTCGAGCCCCAGTTGTCAGTCGGCGCCACCGGTACCGGGTAAGGGGAAAAGAGGCAGACCGAGGAAAGTAAGTCATTATAAAATTCGATGAACAATGTATATTAAAATATTTCATATGAGTAATCCAAGATGTAAATATAACACGATGGGACGAAATGTCTTTTACAGGTGAATATAGAGCAATCGGCTATGGAGGAAATACTGAAATTCGGGGAGTTCAGTTCTCTCTTAAATAAATCTCATTCGGCGAACTCTGGAGAAAAAGCCGAAGAGTTTTCTGAGAGCGAGAAGAAGGCGAAGGAGCAGGAAGAGGATGCGATGGAGGAGGGAAACGAGGACAAGGACAAGGATAAAGATCAGGACAATTACGGGTGTCAGGTCGAAAACGGTCAGGACATTAATTAAATTCTCTTCCAACATAAATAATATTTTTCTACGGGCAAGGAATCGCATGGTTCGATACCGAACTTTCTCGATCAACGAACCAGATACTTTTGTCGATTTCTTTTTCGAGCAAGAAGAGATGTAGATTGGCACGTGTTCTGTTGCTAATTAGTTAATCTCTTAGGCACTACGCGCCAAAATAGTGGCTTTCGCGGATGTCATCTTTCTGTACGACGCACCACTATAGTGGCTTTCGCGGGTCTGTGTTTTGTACCATGTTTTATAATACTGAATTGTATTATTAATTATTAGAATGAATCGTTAAAGTTACAATGCATGTATCATATCTTTAAGAAAAATTATAATTTAATCATCGAACATTTCATTCCTCGTGTAAAGAACAGCATTATCCGTCACACATTGCAGTGCCGTAATTCGCGTTGAACTCTGCCGTACAGAGAAACAGACCCGCGCAAAATTCAGCAGTGCCTAAGAAGTTAAGCAAGCTTTAAGTGCAATAACCATTATTTTCGATGCTTACCCAAAGATCGCTATCGTTTGATGCTAGCAAATTGAATTAGTTAAATGTTACGTTTCGTGTTTTGCGTAAATGAGATGAATGCACAACGATGCGTGCTAAGGAGACGGTTTTTGAAACACTCGCAGAGCGATTTCTAATTGTTGTGAAAATATTGTTACTTTTAATTTATTTCAGTTTCAGTTTATTACATAATTCTAGCGAAGATAATTCACGTGTGTATGAAAATTGATAAACGGGTCGATAAGAACTCGAAATATTTGTTGCTTCACCGGTTGGACGGATATGCGTGGCACGTCGTTAAATCTGTGGTTCGAAACAAAAATTGGGGCACAATTTATTAACCGATATACGAACGAGCGTGTATACAGTATACAATCATACGTACTTACATACGTAACAATAAGATTTCTCGTTTCTTTTCTACAATAGTTTTACCGTTTTTTATACAAGTTCCTCGTTTCTCGGAAGGAGCGTCTCTCCTCTATCGTAGACGCGACAACACGATAAAAAAGAAGAACTGTACCAAATTTTGTCTCAAGACTATTTATTTATTTATTAAGACTCGTATACTTGTCGTCGTAGATTAAATAAAAAAAATTGAATAAAATCGACTCGTTCTCGAGAGAGTACCTGAAACACCCGGTATTCGGGTGAATACAGGCCATATAAGAATCTAATAAACAATCCTTATCTCCCGTTCTTCGAGATACTCGTCTAGATGTAAATCGATTTTCTACGACGGATCGTTCGTAGTAAGTACGCGATATTTCTACCGTACGATAAGATTAGGGGAAGGAAACGTTGGGAACTCGACCAAATTACTTAAGCTGAGAAGACTGTGGTATGGTTCGCATTGCGAGATTTAACTGTGTTCACTTTTCACACTTTTATGACCGTTCACCTAGAGACGCAGACATCGATAACGATACTCGTTACATTTCGTTATCACAACTTTTGTTGTCTAATTAATTTTGATAAACTAATTAGATTAGACAAAATTACGTGCGTACGCGTGGTTTCGAGGCCTAACGAGAATCCACACTCGAGTGTTTCTAAGATTTTTAGATCCGTGAAATCGGACGAGACGTAATTTCATTTCTAATCGCATGGATCGTCGTGCACAGTTAAATGCATACGATGATGCAAACTATGCCTAACGTAAACGAGGCTCGACGATTCTCAAAGTTGAAAAACAAATGAAACTCCAATTATTTTGTTATACAGACAAACATACATACGTCAAGTACAAATGTCCAAATATTAGAGTATACGTGTGCGTAAGTGTGCGTGCTGTGCTGTAATCGAAAAGAAACAGAAGAGAAACAGCACCTATTAAACTATTAAATATTAAACGGTTAATTAAGCGCGTTTCAATTTTCTCTTTATTAAGAAAGAATGTGTATTCTTTTATTTTCTAATTGATAACGCTGTTTCATTTGCGATTTCGTTTCCTAATGATTTATGATTATTTATCCGCCTCGAATAGTGTTTCAGCGGTAGTTTAATTTTGTTTCGGTTCTAGAGCGACGTAAAATAGTTACGAAGTACACGGTTTACGGTGTAATTCATTTCTGTAACGTCGACTGTTGTTGTTGTTGTACGAATGTGCGTTTCGTTTAATTGAATCTTGTTGCTGGACCTGTCGCAATGTTAAACGCCTCCCGCCCTCGTATTTTTTTATTACACGGCGATGTGCAATGAGTTATTTCAGCGAATCGTGATTTGGTCCGCGAGTGAACTTGGTGCAATTCTAGAGCGTCCAGAAGGTCGTACACGCGAATCTTCATATCTTACAGTGTATATTATGTAGCAGGTGTAAATAAATTCTAAAGCCAAATGTCTGCATTTTTCATTGGTGCCAATTCTATTTTGTAAATGTCTCGTGTCAATCTAAAATGAGTAAGTGATAATAAATATCACACAAATATCAGGTGTAGGCATTAAAAATTATGGTACCTCGCCCGGTTCTCGTTTATCGCAATTACCATTATATTCTCGGACATACAATATATTTTTACAAATATGGTTTTTGTCTTCTTGTTCGCATATACACAGACTTTTCAAGGGTCAGGTGGGAAGATTTAGCATGATCATATATTATACTTTCTCTTCGTTACGATTTGCAATTTGTGTAACGCCGAACTGCGTGCTAACGTCAATATGATCCCTAGTTCTGTTTCTTTGCATTTCATTCTCTCCACGCTTTTAAGTACCTATCGTTAATTGCCCTGCGTCAACGCTACTATACCTTAAGCTACTTCCTCTCGATGAGTTTGTTAAAAAAACGATTGACGACGATCCGTACGCGAACAAATCCGATCAGAAAACAGTGTCGTTTACTTATTGTTAGACTCATAATACACACTTCTCGTCTGAAGGTTTGACTGGCTGTATTGATGCTATTTAGATTAATCGAAATTCGTCGAGAGGAAGTAAGGAAACATAATTAGCGTGTTATGTCACGGCATCGATAAAAACGTCTTTAGTTACAAGTTATTTACTTATGTTTACATGTTTTACGCGTGCCACAGGCAAGCAGACATACATGTACAACAGCGGTGATACGATACGATAGATATCTTACGGTTAGACACAAACAGCGGTATTTTTCTCCTTGGCTGTCGACCGGTCGACTATACAACGTAACGGTTACAGTATTATCCTTATTATCACCAAACGAAAATGGTAAACCGTTCGAGAAAGCATGGAATTTAACGATTTCCCGTTTCGTCAATTATTATTTTTGTTTATTCATGTATAGATACTTGTTTGTATAAGCTCGACAGGCTCGTGCGAATAACGTTGCAGTTGAACGTTGCAACTTTTTAACATGCCCAAAATTCTTCTAACGACCACCCTCCCTATGCGTGGCAATTGTCCAAAGTTATCAAACGATAGTGCTAAGAATTATTTCAGATTCAACTTTTCAATGCATCTTATGCAAGAATTCATCGAACACAATTAAACGACGTTATAACTGCCGCGCATAGGAGACTCTAAAAAAGGACTTTATGCTCCGTTAATCTCAAGTGAGTATACGTATATCTAATTAGTTAACGAAAAACATCGGTTCGATAATTACTACAAATATTGCGAGCTGCTTGTGCTACTATCAACAAGAACGTACTCTTAAATTTTATCTTATTGTCGTATAAAATGCGTATATCATTTTTGACGTACCTCGCAAGTGAATTTTACCCCCGATCATAATTAATAAAACGCTTAACGTGCTCGATACTTATCGATACTTTGTGCGATGCAACAATTTTATTTTACTTAGTATTTTTGTTCATTTTAATAAACTGTATTTACTTTCAGCTATCATATGCCCCGCTCGTCGCCATTCCTCGCGGTCTTTACGTCTAATAGGATATTCTCGTCGCGAGGCAACTCGATTATTATTCGCACAGTCTGTTTCGTGTAATTGTGCACAGTAATTGAATTATACCCACAAACAAAAGTGTGTATATTGCAGATTTTTTTATACAAATAATTGCGTTCGGTTTTTCCTTATAAAAGACAAGTCCTCCAGCTATATCGAGATGTGCGCTATTCTCAATTCATTACTCCCGGATTTCCCCTTTTCGTACAATTTTATTTCCATTCACGCGCACACGCATACATAATAATCACGAATATGTCTGTGTATGTGTGTGTATATGTGCGTACGTGTGTGTCTGTGTGTGTATTATATTGTCGATACGTCGACGGGAATGATCGATAATATCAATTGCGGATTTTTCGAAATTTAATGCCTAATCGATATTGCTGTGAAACAATGTAACATCAATTTTATAACTAAACAACGTGTCCAATCCGTCTTGAATTTTGTGACCTTTGGTACGTTCATTTTCGTGTTTAACGAGATTAAAATATTACTTAATAAAACAGAAATATCTATACTCGTAAAGATTTTATTGCCAATCAATTGTACCAAAGCGAGTGAATATTTTTCTTATGTGTATGCACCTATACCTTGCAATTAGCTATTACATACGTATATTATTTAGAGATTTATATCAACGTTGTTAAATAGTGTACTATTTGTTAAAGGGAACAATTGATAATTTCGATTTTTTTCTTTACTCGGTATGTATTGTGATATGATTGCATTTATTGACACAAAGTCATACGTGATTCACGCATACCCAGGTAACGATGTCGGAAATTACAATTAGCTGAACCTAAACATTTGAAACGAATCGTTGTTGAAAGTAATTTAGAAATAAGAAAATTGTCGTCGACCTAACTAGAGAACAAACGTGCAACGTACTCTGACACGTTAAACATTTCTATTCAATTCTGTCCCCTTTCCATCATTAATTACTATCTTCCTTTAAAAAATCATTCGTTCAGACCAGTTCTACGAAACACAATTGTCAATCAACTAAGTCGATAATTACGTGAGCTGTGTGTACGGGTAAACCTACATAACTTACGATTCTGTCAACATGAATCACAAAGGTGATCGGTTTCTGCGGCAAGAAATACGATTCTCGCTCTACTACTTCACAGATGGCTCAGGGTAGTTTTTTGTTTCCTTTTACCTAGATTTATTATATCACCACGGACCAGGTATACGAGTAAACCTGTCGACCACTGTATTTTTCTCTCCTCTATCCCGTTACCATTTTTGTCCCAAGTGACACAACATCCCTTTTGTTCTCCAATCAGTATAACTTCAGTAAAGTTGAAGCTTGATCTGACTATTCATGAATACGAACAGGGAATGCTTGAAATCGTCCTTAATTTTTCGTGCCGGTAGGTCAGTCGAACGTGAGACGCAGGAGTTCATGAAGACGAGAGGTTTACTCGTGTATTTCGCCTGTGATATCGCTACGCTCGCGATCGTTCGCAGGTAATCACATTGAAACAATGAACGTTTCGTTACGTTCCAAGCGGTAACGAAATCGATAACAAAAGTATTGCGTAACCATCGTCATCGATTTTTATTAATCCAGCGACAGTACACTGAAGAACATCGCATTGCCTTTTGTTTCGAGTCTTCGATTCCGCGTTTATCATGCAACGATCATCGACCTTGCTTTTACCAATATTTCGACTATCCGCGCGTACTTTTAGTTTTGAGTGTAATAAAAAATGCGATGTATTTGGACTTGAATAATTGAGATCACAGGGTATGCGATGCCATTGTCGTCGCTGGGTTAACATCTTCGTTTTCGTAAAACGAGGTAGTGTCATTTGGTGGTGGCAAGAATAATTTACAATAAAGCTAACGAGGATGAGACACCGGTCACCACGAACAAATGACACTATTTCGCACACGTTTTACGGATACTTCGTGTAGCGTACTAATTGTAAGTACCTTATTTTATCGATTACGCAGTTCCTTGAATGATGCGAACGATGAACGCGGTTGCATCCATTAAAAAGATACCATTCGACTGTATCAGCTTCCTTCCGCGTTCCTTGGCCACAAATTTCGTCATTTGTATTTGTCATAACCATATCTATGGACAATAATCGTGTCGACGTTTTAATTGATAAACAAATAAAATACAAATCGATAATATTTAATTAGTATTGTTTCATTTCTCAATACGTGTATAAAATGGATATAAAGAATGGAACGTGCAAAATTGTGAGGAACATAAAAATAATATTTTGCGTAATTATTTTAAATAAGTTACAAAAATTTTAATCGAAGTTGCATTTTTTGAATTGATACTAT
>NW_017147017.1:1828888-1874891 GCF_001652005.2 Ceratina calcarata
TTTCTAAAGTGCATAAACTTTTGGGATTGACTGTATAGCCAATACATCCTTAAAGAGGATCGTGAATGGGTCGTGTTAGGTACATACTTTCAATATAAAACTGGCAGTCGAGCTCTTGGCGATGGGACTCTGAGTCGAGGACGGATGATTGTGCCCGTGCCCGTGGGTAGTGAAATAACCACCTGCTTTCGGTTTTATGTGACGATTGTACATTTCCATGTGCACGATCTTCATGAACTCGATCTGCGCTGCCAACTTCTGAATCTCTTCCTGTACAGATCAAGTCCAAGTATTGATCGTGCTGTTCTATTTTCACTGAATCATTCACAGAATCGGTAGAATGGTTTTATAGAAAAATCGAACCTTCAATTCCTCGTTTTCTTGATGCAGATCCGTCGTTTCCTCAGATACCAGACCGATTCCGTTTAACGAGAAGCTCGCTGTGACACCGCGAGCCCTCGCGCGGCTGTCCCATTGGTCTCCTTGACCACGCAAAACTCGAATCACCTGCCAGACACATCGTTTATCAACGAGAGAAAGAGAATTAATTTCATTTTATGCAGTAGATGTAATTTCGATTACTATTTAAATTCAAGTGCAAGAGACTCGTTACCTTGGGGCCGAATACAAGGAATACAGTGACGGAAGTGGATAATTGCGTACGTAGAAAGCCCAACAGATACTTGATGTCCGGACCGGCATGAGGGAAAATGAAAAGACTGCGAGCAAGAGATTACAATTTAAAATAGTTTTAGTTACAATACGAGATAATATTACAATAATAAGAAAGCAAGATATCATACTGAATGGCGATCATGGTGATATTCACAGCTGCTATATTGTAAATAGCGTAGCTTATTAATCGGGCCTCGTTGAAAAGGCTCTCCGCGTTGCGAACGTTGTAACAGACTTTAATGCCCCATGCGAGGAATAGAATTTCTCCTAAAGGAAAGAGAAGGAGAGCACATTCGTGTTTCGATTATTACTATAATCGATCGTATTTAAATCGTTATATTTATTTATTTTATCGTTAAATACCGATTGCTAAACTATGGTCCCACCAGTTGAATGAGCATTGGTAGAATTTCAGACCATAATTGTCAGCTATCACTTCGGCGTATGGTGGCGCGCTTAGGGTCCACGTGCCGAGATAAATTAGCATCACCAACAAGATCGGGACCATCCATTGTAATAGTTGCTTGTCCGTCAGCTTCACTTTGTGCGCGCTTTTCACACGGTACGTGAGAGAGACTCTAAAAATTGTATAAAAATGAACCAGAGGATGCACCGTCTGTATTGTTAACATCGAATGCTCTATGTATGATTCAATGAAATTGTTGGTATTATAATTACCGCCAGGTTTTCATTAACAACGCGGTGTAAGAAATGCAAAAGCCGAGATGCCTCGTCCATTTCGTGGCGATACAGGAATACATATCCAGGACCGGAAATATAGCAGCCATCTAAATACGGATGTGTCTGTGCCGTTAGTTTCGTGCGAAGACGCAAAGACAGTCGTGAAAATAAAGTGGGTACGTACTTCGAGGTACATGATGGCACAACCCGAAAGCGTAATAGACAGAAATATCGGCGAGGCAACCTTGAACACTTTCAGCTTACGATGTTGATACATATAGGCCACCAGGATTATGGTACCGAATACACAAAAAATGGAAAACGACAGGAGCGAGATTCTGAAATCATTTCACATCCCTCCGACTTGTAACTCGACAGATCTCGCCAAGTTTGTATAAAATTCACTGTCTAATTTTAATTCTAAAATTTATATAGCTATTCGATTAACAGCTAATTTATTATTATTCACACTATTATAATTATTCTTAAATAATTAATATTTATGTGATGTTTAATGATCATGGGATAACGATTCTATATTTTAAATGATTATTTACTTAAATAGAAAACATGTATAATAAAAATACCGGAAGGGCCAGTTGTAGGTAGCTAGACAGGGTTCGGGTCCTTTGCACTTGGCACATCCTGGCGCACAGCGTAAGCATCGGAACACCTTCTCGTACGAGTCGCTTATGTTCTCCTTCAATTCCTTCCAAGCGGCTGAGAAATCATGCGAATCAATTAATCGTTTTATCCCTAGGATTGAAACTGGTTTACTGACCTTCGACGAGAATTCCATCGAACACGGATTGCTGAGTGGTGCTGTAGTAACCCTTCCGACATCTGCACACGTACGCACCCTTCGCCCAACCGGCACCGACGCCGTTTTCATTTATGCGATTGCTCGGGCTTTGATACTCGCACTACGGAATGTTAATCATTATCAGCAGTACAATCTGCGCGTCCGACGCGCTGCATCGCACGCATAATTTTCTTTTAACACGTTTAACGTTCAGTATAAAAATGTATAGCTGAATTAGGTAGGGAATTACCTGCGTGGTGTCGGTATGACATTTATGCGTGCCTTTAAAAGATGCTATTTGATTACTTAGAACATCGGTGTCCTCGATGTGCAGCGACGCGTCGCACTGATTTACCTCTAATCCGCTTATATCGATATCTATACTTAAGAACTCTCGAACCCTTCAACATAACAGAATTTCGTTAACGTCGAGCGTTCACCTGTTTAATTGACTATCTCTAATCGTTTCGTCAGACTTTTGCAAATGCAACGATCGATACGAACCCGTGGCGATCGTCCGGCGGCCGTACGTTAACGCTGTACGAAATCAACCAGCGGTGACTTTTGCAGGAGAAATACGGGATGGTCCACCAACCCCTGTAGGATTCAATCGCCGGTGACTGCATGAATTTCGGTGACCTGGGATAACACGCAAACGCCACAAACCGCCATAGAAACCTCGATTCTCTTGTTAACACACGTGATTTTCGTGCAACGTTCCCCGTTATCGCACAAGTTATTCTTCCTCCGCCAATTTCATCTTGACTCTCCCTCCTGGCACTTCACGGTCATCCGTATACCGATCCTACTTCTAAATAATTACCATCTGAACGTGTCAACGTCTAATTTTTAATAAACAATTTATTTGATAAAAATGTACTTTGCGGTAAAATAAACTTGTTATTCGAATGTTTATTATCACAAATTCTCTGGAGTTGGTTATTTTTAAACTTTGAAAGTGGAGTAGAACGTCTTATATAGCATTATTTACCTCCAAAGGGCAACGTTTATTAATAGACTGGTGCAGTGTCTTTCGGAATTTCAAAGTCTGTCTATGGTTTACGTAATACAAAATTGTAATTATCAGAGTTACAGGAAACTTTAATCTAATAATATTCGTTAAACGAGCAACAACAAACTTTTTTCTTTTATCATAAATTGGATTGCTAATTTTAGAGAATCATGCTTTTGTTTCAATGGAAACTGATACCTACTACCTACCCGTTCTTCGTTCTATGATTGCGTGCGTAATAATTGCTTTACATCAGAACGCAACGACGGTTTGTTTTACGGTTCGTGTAAGCTATAAATATCCTGACATCGTACACACGTTCACGTGCAAGTAATAAAAAGCCTTTAACGATACTCCCCGATGGCATATTGATTATCGTAGATGTCTGTTTAAGCATTTATGTTCCCCTTCAAAACGGAGACCATGTTTATGTTCCCTCGACGCACACGTTTACCTTAATATCGCATTCAATTAATAGGCAAACAAGTATTCCCGATTGAAATAAATTTATGTTACGGCAATTAAACTGCAGCCAATTAATTATGAATTTTGAAACGTTCAGACAGTAAATAACTTGAACTCGAATCGTATGGAATTATTTTCAGAGTAAAAACGCGATTTACCGCGTTCCGTATCGAGTTTCTATGACTTGACGTTCATACAAGATGATGAAGGATGATGAATGATCGTGGAGCGCCTATGAAACGTTCGTCTTCTTCTCGGTAAAGGATTGTTTAAAAACAAACGTAATCTCTCAGTATCAAAATACATTTTCGCGTTACCATTGACTTCTGGGCTTACCGAGAAGAATAAAAGAAAGTATTAAATATGATGGTGCCAAAAAGAAACAATTTTTGTGCTTGTGCGTGTGCGTGCGTGCAGGCTGGTCTTAAATTGTTAAGTGCTAAAGTGAAGACGTAGATACATGGTCATCGATAATAATGAAGGAGGCCCTTTGAAAAATGAAACGTGAAAGCGAATGACAGCAGGAGCCTCGCCGAACCAATCGGATCAACATTTTCTGCATCAATTAAGAGGAAAGCTTCACCGAACTCGAACAATCTATTTAAAGTCGATCAGTTTGGTTCCCACGCGAGATCAGCCCGAGGGCGTGCATCGGGGTGCATAATAAAGGTCCGGTCATTCGGATCTGTGCCCGGGTAAAATCGAACCTCAATTCTGTGGTGGCGCCCGCATTTTCGAACCACGGCAAATTCGAGTCCGGCACGGATCCCGGTTGAAGTCCGTGGCTCTCGACCTTGAACGGTTCTCCAACGCTTCCAAGGCTTCTCTCGAGCCACACCGCGCTGATCACTGTGCCCGTGCTCGCGTTCAGCGCGATCACCCTCGTCTCCACCGCGTCGTTCACCGATACCAACAGTGACTTCGCTATCACGTCTAAAAGCGCTGTTCAATATTCAAGTAGAATTGTTATGTGAACGTCAGTCGTTCGATGTTATATATTTGTTGACGCGACATAAGAATGGACGTCTAAATTGGTATATGAGATAAATATATATTTTGTGTAAGAAGGGAAAGAACAGATATTGGCCTACGCCACGCCAGTGGTCTCGTATATCATTGGATTTTCGATCAGGGTACTTTCTTGCGCAGTTTCCTGGCCCTCGTTGACCTAATTAGCTACGATCATAGAAGTATCTCATTACGATTCTCCGATTATTCTATCCATTACAAATTCTATTCCACATAATTTCGGTTTAATTCTCTCGAATTTTTATTATCAACCGATCAATTTTTATTATCAAATTACTTTTATACACTTGAAAATTTTGCTTCGGATATAATTTTTGAGACGGTATTGGTTTGGGATTAGAACTTAACTGTTCCGATGGACTAAGGAGGTAATCGATAGAACTCGGTGCACATATCCTCGTTATCATCTGGATGGAATTCGATTGGGTGATGATATACCGGGTCCCGTACAAATTGGACTGTTGACAATGTGGTCTGTCATCGTGCTCGGTTTATTGGCTAAATCGATTTTACGTCTCTAACGTAGATTGCTACGAAACAATCCAAAAAGTGTGTCTCTGTCCTTTACCGTCGATATAAATGTTCACAGATCATTTTCACTCGTAATGATCATTGATCTTCTCGCGGTATCAATCGTTTATACAAAAACGTAGAAAAATTCTATGAATCAAAGTATAGAAGAAATTTCATCATCGAGAAGTTTTCTTCCCATTTATTTTATGATAAGTATCACTCGCAGTTTACTGGAGGAAATCTCAAATGAAATCTTTTATTTTATCTGGAGGAGTTGTTTGTCCAACAGGCTTTGTTACAAAGTAATCAACGCTCAGCGACTTACCGTTATGCCTTGATACCCCGACCGTGCCAAGATTCTGGAGCATCAGGGCTGTCATGTCAGCTTTTTGACGTGCGGTATCGTAACGCCGGGGATCAAGTGCCACGGCTGCTGGTAAGGATTTAAAACCAGCTGTCGTGGCACAATCTTCGCCCAGTGATCCGGTCGAAGCCGCTTCTATCACGTCCAGTGCTTCCTCGATATCCGCCTTTGAAATCAGATCGGTTTGCCCACTGTATTTAGCCGAGCCAACGCAATTTTGGGTCATGCATCTTCATCATATTTTACAATATATTTTCCACAAATTTAAACCCTACTTCGCTACCTTCGTTTACAATTACGTTATAGGTATTTCTATTGGACGATCAGATTAAACTTCAGCCACTGACGATTGATAAAAATTATATTTTTAAATACTTTGAATAATAGATAGAAAATTTTTAATGGAAATGATCGAAGCGATTCGATGAATAAAATAAGAATCTGATTTATGTTGTTACCCTTTTGCTGTGAATATCACTGGCGGTGGTTGTGCCGAATGACGGCACGGTAGTGGTGGCCGTCGTTACAGTGACGTACGCCATCATTGTCATCGTCGTCATCGTCGCAGGAAACAGGGCCGAAAGCCAAGATTTGCCCATCCCGCGTTTTGCTCATTTGTACTGTCGAACAAATATTTGTCCACTTATCATACTCGACCGAGATCATCAGTTTTGACGAAAGTAACAAACACAGCTGACGCACCTTCTTCTTTCGCATTCAAGTGGTGCCAAATTTAAGCCCCGGATCCATGGGGCGCTCGTCCACCCCTTCTGATATCCTCGACATTCTCCTCGACGACTTTTTCCTTTTTCCAACTCCTACTATCACTGTTTGTTCATCACGAATCGATTCTGTTGAACAGAAATCGTTTGTCTCTAAATCGTACGAACGTTCTGTCCATACTTCAATGATCCTTCTACTGCCGTTCATTGAAACGTTCCGTGATCAAAATGGCAAATCTACTATTTTGGAGATATTCGACGTACTAAGAGTCTTCCCCAATTCTGGTCTCAATTTAGGTTTTATCTCGTGAGAGAAATTTCTTCGGTCTCGAAACTTATTTGTCATCCCCCGCCGCTCGACATGACACGACGTGGCCCGCATACGTATAACAACGGACAAAATTATTTCGTGCCACGTCGGGGTGTTAATTTAAATAAAGTAGTCCGTGATAGGGTCTCCCGAGGGTGCTTCTGCAATTTGCACACCGCCGGTAATCGTCGTCCACTATAAATTTCCTTCCCGCTTTCTAGTTAAACCAGTTACACGTTTACAGATTAAATTTATCAGCAACTTTGTACTTGGTATAAGTTTCGCGTTAAATTTTAACTGGGAAATTAAACACGGATTAATGAAATAAAAAATTACTCGATCAATTAATTTTCTTAAAACTTCGCGCTGATCATTTCTCACTTTTGCTTCTCGTAGTAATATTAACAAACTCGTTGGAGCAAATTGAAATTGCTGCAGAGTTTCGACTCAACCGATTTCATTCGAGTCTCAATAAGTTTTTGTCTCTCAAAGGAATTAAAAAGGAACTGTATGTCGATTCCAACGCTTAACCACTGTATCGGAAATATCGTTTGTTGCTGGCGTACAGCTTTGAGAACGCCGCGCTGAGCCGATCCCAGCCCTCCCTACTTTTTAACAATCAAGCTTGACACCAGTCGATGCACCGTCTTACGGATAAAAAAAATATTTCGCTCCGATCGGTTTTTCTTATTTTACATTGTTCGTGTAAAACTGATTGTAAATTGTACAGACGAGTTTATGCTTCCTACTACTCGCTTCGAGTATCTGTGATAAAAGCATCAACAGGTTACACCGAGGCAAACGATTATTTGATAATAACGTGTGGAATCGCGGGGGAGTGTTGCCAAAACCGAACCATTTAAGATCTATATTATGCAGAGGTAACACGCTATTTGTATAAATTGCATTCTCACGTTTCCAACATCGTTCCACAGAAACATTCAACAGAGATATCAATTATCGCAATCGTTCGTTGACACCGTCTTCGTTCATTCGATCGGACGCCTTTTCCAAGGTATACACCAAAAGGAAAGAAGGATAGCCAAGGTTCTCGTGATAAATGTCTACTTGATGAACATTCCTCGACGTTAGACCTCGAACTACTTTCGCTGCCCTCGGGAATCCTGTTCAGGGTCAAACGTATTGTGAAATCGCATTGGAGCATCTCGTTTTTTAATCATACGTACGTATCTTCCAAACACCGACATCACGCCCTAACTATAAGAATTCCATTTGTCGACGGGTATCATGGCAATCCTGTTTGTATCACGACGACAATTGAATAGAAACGATTCTGTTCCGTAGCCTTAAAAAAGGAAGCGTTTGTTGATACAAGACAAATTCGATAACGATTTTCTACAAATAAGTTTCGCCCGATCGATGGATGCGCCAACAGGTAAGACTTTAAAAATGAAATTAATTGACAGGAAGGGATTATAGCGAGAGCGCCCAAGGTTTCGTTTAACTGGCATCATAATTGAATTTTTCATCGATTTGGAAGATCGTGGCGAGGGGAAGGGGGTGGCTGAAAATAGGCGGGCCGCTGTAATTAATCGTTAACAGGATTTATGATATTTTTCAGGGGAACGAGGGAAACTGTATCGTCCGCAGGAGGAGAGGGTTTACCGCGCGCATAGGGACGATCGATGCAGCCACCGGCACAACCAGCCACCCCCGGATCTCGTGTCCCCGCTTTTCTCTCTTTCTCTCCACATCGAATCGCATCGCCTCCGCTCTCCTGTTCCTGCCACCATTTTCGCCTTACCCGTCCGATTCTCCTCATTTTTCCTTCTGTCACCGCCGTACCACTCTCCCTACATGTGTGTGCAACGCACCGACCCATATTTCTCCTCTTAACGTTGCGACCTAATTTACTATTTCAATGTTGTTTAACAAACTTTTACAAGCTCGATCGAACGTTTTATGAAATCACTGTTCCGCGCGTTGAAACAACAAAAAATGTCAAGTCGATTGGCGAACGATTAACATGATGTTAAGAACTGTTCTTATTATACCAGTTTTCGCCCGCGTGCAATTTAATGGATAAACTGCGAAATTGCATCGAGTAATTGAGTTTATACAAAATGCTCATTACGGCACCCTTCGATTATTAATCGATAAAATTGTTTACGTTGCCCGCGAGAAATATTTGATGAGGAAACAAATTTCTCCCCAGTTTCATGTTTATTCCACGAACACTTATTGTCGGGTCCACGCATGTATCGCATATGTTCTTTGGTAAACGACTTGGCTGGAGTGTAGGCCGCCTTTTTGTCTCGCTTCACACGCGACAGGCGAGCACTATGTACGTACGTAGGTATGCGAGCCATTATACACGCTAGGGGTAGAACGTAGATACTCGAGAATGAAAGGGGCGACCGTGGCCCGTAGGTGGTACAAATTGAGTGCAGTACGGCTACTTGTATTGCTTTCCTTGATTACGTTACGATTAGGCGGAACGAAGCCCGGTCACGCGATTCTATTGGCAAACACTAATATACAGCCGAGCTTATTACAGATATTAAGTGATTACTACGCTGCCTGGGGCGATACAAGCTTTCACGTCTAGTTAATCAGCCACTAAAACCCAGAAGCTTGCAATGGTACTAGAATCATTTATAAATAAAAAGATTTGTCGTACGTATTTCCTACTTGACGGAATTTATTAAATTGACATGTTCTTGTATTTGAACCAATAGTGGTTCATTATTTTCACGAGTTTTAATAAGATTCGGATTTTACATTATCGAAGTGCATGAAAAATGAAGAGACACGATCGAACGCTAATGCAATTTGCATTGACACCCTTCAGTGAGTCAGTGAAATGTTCGATTTAAAGGAAGAATGGGCGAATCGCGTCTGAATAATCGGGCAATTACAGATCGCCGATACGAATACGTGTAACGTTTCATTAGTTGGAACAAGCTAACGGTAATGTCGTCGCGACCACTCGACGCGATGACGGCAATAAAGCCGGAAATTGGTTCCGATCGCTTCAAGTATTTCTTCAAGCTGGATATCGAATAGACCCACCTAGCATTTTGAGTCGACGCAATTTAATTTCGTACCATTGTCGGCGATGTCTACTGCACAAATGGAATATCATTCCCTTCCTTACGTTTATCTACGCTGACTGCACTTGGACAAACGAGTTTTTCGATTCAGAGACTGGCGAATTCAAATTTTAGAATGTTTCCCCTAATTAAATTCGAATCAAATATTTAATTAATATCCGCCGTGGGTGGATGTACAACATTTATAGACCTGTTCGATGTAAGAAAACTTCTAAACGTGTCGGTTCATTTTTCTTTCGTTTAATCAGGAATTGATCCAGCATTTATCGTCGGGTAGAACCATGCTCGGCAGCAATTTTCGTGGCCGATACGTTTAAGAAGATCTTCGACGTTCGAAGGCAACCTGGATCGAGATAGGAACGACAGTCGGCTATTAAGGTCAACAACGGATTTCAGGAAAAATCGATAGAACCGGATAGAACGGCCCTCGATGGATATCGGCCTGTTTAGAATCAAGGGCTGCACAACAATCCGCGTAAGCCTTTCTTTTCCTTTTTATTAGCTACCCGCTCTTTAATTGTCAGGTGTTTGGGTGCTGAGGCCAAGTGTTTCTTATTAGCGCGAGCTTCGCGTCTTATCGCGATTTTCTTTAATAAATATTACATCGCGACATGGATAGATAAAAATGTAGTGTACATTAAATAATTTTGTGTATATGTTAAGCAATTGTGCTAAATGGATTATTTGACGATTTGATCATCTAATTCAATGAAAATATTTTGCAACTTCCTTTACACGATTTCGTTTCCTTGTTTGGACGATAAAGCATCGGCATGCCATGGACTAGTACGGAGTGTCAAAAAGCTACCCGTGGCTGACGGCCAACGAGGCAACAAAAGGGAAAAACGATGGAAATAGCTCGGCTATCAAGAAACAATGAAGTGGTCGAAACTGATATCGGTTTTTTACAATAAAAATCCCATTTGATTCAAACGTTAACGAGATTCCACGGTACGTAGACGTATGTATCTACTTTATGCACACAGATAAAAATGGGTCAAAATCAGAATCGGAGCTGTGTTACGCGCGATGAGAACCTAAGAGATTACTTTCTTATATAACGACCCTCTGTGTCTCTCACTTACCAGATAATGAGATGGAATAATGGTTGAAACCAGTCGATTAGTAATTAGAATTTCATTACTCAGTTGATCATTTTCATCCCGTTACGTATATTAAGTCTGATTCTGAATTTGCTATAGTAAGAACAATTTCATAAATTAATCAATTTTGGTGTGAAATAATTTTCAAATTAATTGACTATACAACACAATTAGGTAAAATAATGATGAAGTAATGATGAAAACCTGTTATATCTAAATTAATAGTAAAATTATTTATACAAAATGTCCAAATATCCGTACGGTGTTAACTGAAAAGAACGTTCGATTTACACGGTTCAGATTAAAAAGACAACGTACTGGTTGCTTGTATATCGTTGCCAACAGGTTACCCTCATCGATACGCGGGGACGGCAGATCTTATTACAGCGGGAGCAATTTCAAGTCAATTAATACCGAGCCGATATTCCATTAGGTAACGTCGTCGGGCCATGCGTAACAATAATTAATTCGATATTCGAGAAGCGACGGTAGAAACGGGTTTAATCATTTTTCTGTCATTCAATCGTATCACGCAGAATCGAAAAGTAATGATCTCGAGGAACGCGTGTCCACGCGGATATTTTATTGTGATCGACATGCAATTTTAAAGAGGAGAACGTGTTGCATCGGCACGATACGCGCTTAGCAACACCATCATTCATTACCATTAAAAATCGATACATTCTATTTTTCAAACGTGTTACGAGCAACTTATTCAATTAAACATAAATTCCCTTTCTTCTTTATATTTATAAAGCATGTAAGTATCGATCTTGTGAGTTATGAGACATGGAAAGTCTATGAAATTAGAAATAATAAGTGTCGTTATTTATTATATTCGGAGATCTAAACATATTTGGATTGAACATTCGATGGGGGCCAACAAATTCTTCCCACCTGAACTTTATACTGTGATTGATTTACGCTCGCTGTTTCGGCATCGCATTCCGCGTATTCGCATCCTAATTCATTAGTGCTGTCGCTAGCATCCGAATCTCCGTCAGTCAAGCTAATTCAATAAACCAAACTACAGTTGCTAGCTCGCAGACGTCTGTTCCCGGAGTTTCTAAACTGCGTTAACTCGCAATCGACGCGACGGACCTCGATGACAATCATCGGGGCCTGTTTGTATTTTTCAAGGGTGTAATTCGACTAAACTTACAGCGAACGGCCGTCTACTCCCAGCAACATCTCCTCCACGCTAAAGCGTTCATCCAAAATTGAATCACCGATTCACTGACTGACTCAAAACTACACTAGTCGATCCTCGCGAACAGGCGAACCCGAGGTGATTGCCTTTCACTGATGAAAAATAGAAAAGCGGAGGTGGCGACCGGGGTGGAAACGAAATTCGCGTTCGCCACGGCTGCAACGAACGATGGCTCGTTCGTGACTGCTTAAAGACCAGTCGGTTGTGCAGCTGGAAAGCGGGGCGTGCGCCCTCCGCGAAATCAAACTTTGCCTCCACACTCGAGGAGGAAATTCACCGCCTCTCCTCCTGGTCCTGGTCCGACTTCGCCTAGCTGCGCGCTCCTCGCTGCCTACTAGTATCTAGCTAATACAACCCCGCCAATCTTCGAACAGGCCCGTTCCACCCTTTAGTTTTAACAAATAAATTAATGCTATTTGTCATTTCATTATGAATTTAATCACATCCTCTATAAAACTGAGCAATGAATTTAAATGCAAAAGTGCACTCATGATTGAATACGAGTGTCATTAGAAAATGAATTTCGATGGCTGTTCAAAACAATTGGAGGTTCGATTAAACTTAAAAGTGGCGGAGTCGCTTAATCATAGGCCGAAACAGGCTGTATTTAATTGCGTGTGGCTCGTTCTTAGTTCTTAGAAACAAGCGCCGAGTGTACTCGTGGCAGTACTCGAGCATTTCAATGAGAAAGCCGCGTTTCCGAGGGGACGAAGAAAATGCTCGTCGACGGCGACGACGCTTTCGGGTTATCTCCGAGAAATAAGGGCCACGATAATTATGCTAATGGAGCGTATTTTGATTGCATTTCCAGGCGAAAAAGATCTCTCTGGATAAACGTGTAATGAAACGATGGCTGTGAACTGAATTTTCTGAAATCAATGTAAACGATATTATCGAAAGTTATTTAAACAGAAAATTCTATTTCCGAGCGGACAGAAACTAACCAGGCAGGAACTGTAAACGAGATTTAAAAAAGGGTTTATTTAACTTCCTAACGCAGGCCTAACGATTCGCTGCATCCGAAATAGCATGCGGGGTGTCTATAGCTCAAAGTCGCTCTAGAATAGCATGAACGGCGATATAGTGGTTGGTGGTTTAAAGTCAATGAAGTCAACATTCGGACATTGGCCATCGTTTATTATTATGCGCGCATCGTCGCATAGCGAACGTTGATCGACGGATATCTGTTCCCGCTAGGCTACTCGTTCTGCTCCTCGCCTTTCGAGAGTTCTTCGCCTCGCTCTTATCAAAATTCAAAGGATTCCTCGGATCGCCGTGCTAGTTGGGGTAAGTACGCGTCGCTTGTTTTCTCTTCTTCCCCCGTACCGCATTCGAATCGCTGTCATTTGCGTAGAAACTAGATACCGACCGATGTCGTTTGCATAGCAGATTGCAACGAACTATGCTTAAGTTTAGAATTAAAATTCCATTCGGTTCGCTTCGTCTCGCGTTAAATATTCGTTCTAATCAATTCGGAGGCTTTAATTTATTGAAACTATCAATGGTAATGTAATTTCACCTTACAGGCGTAGAAATTTCTTGAAAATTGCAATGGTTGCCCAGGACGTTGACATAAAGCTCTCGAAAACCTGCGACCACGCGTGGGGCTTCCGATTGTCTGGAGGGTCTGATTTCAGTTTCCCCTTAACCGTTGTCAGGGTAAGATACGACGATCTTCAGATAAAATCACAATTATCGTGAACGAGGCTCGCTTTTCTGAATCTCGGTATGATGCTTACGCGACTTTCTCTGCACGTGCATAATTGGAAAAATCGCGAGTATTCGCGTTTTCGGAGATTTTTATCGACACGCTCGTATCGGGTCGCGTGACCTCGTTCTTCCTCGGCCTGAATTCTGCGCTGAACAGAATATCGTTCCGATTGTGATTGCGAGAAAGGGGGAAGTCATTAATCGAGTCGATGAGAGCCCGACGAATTTTCGCAAATTATTCTCATCGCTCGCATTTGTTTCATTTCGTGCTTTAAACATATATTGACAGCCTACGGCCTCTTTATTTTTCGTTTATATATATTGTACTCCAATTGTCAAATAAAAATAATAATTAAAATGTTTAATTCGTTTTTTGGAGGGTAATAAAGGGTTAATCTATCTCTGCACGAAGGTGGCTCTCGGAGGACTGGCCGATAGAGCGGGCCTTCAGGCTGGCGACATAGTCACTAAAATAAATGGGGAGACTATAACACATTTAAGACACTGCGAAGTTCAAGAACGCATTCTCAAGGCCGGGAACGGATTAACGATGTCCGTCATACGAAATTTAAAAATCCAGCGAGCCGTTTAACGAAAGCAACGCGTTTTCTTTTAATAACTCGTCAATCTTCTATTCGATCGACACGAGTTCTTCGAACAAGAATTATTGAATTCAACAAATGGAAACAAATTGAAAATCATAGTAGGCGAATCTAAGAGTCTTAACTTTTTGAGAACGTTCGGTTAGTTCTTAATTCTATTCCTTGTTATCCCTCTACTCTGTTTTAAGGGATGTCTTTATAACTAGGAATAGTGAACGTTATTTCACGCAAAATAATGCCGACTACTGTGATTTTTACTTTGCCGGTTGTTGTGCTGTCGAACGAACGATACGATTGTTATTTGAATAAAAAAATACTGAGAGGAAAACTACAGTTTTTCCAATATTAGCGAGCCGACCTTTTTTATAAAAAGGATTTCACACCGATAATAATTAATAATGTAAAAAAATGTTAATCGATACTTCAATGTTTGAATTTAAAGTTTTTAACTGAGATTTTACTAACAAAATATATATTTATTGTTATTATTATAAGTGAATAAATTTTAATTTGTACGCAGTCATATCATATTGTACTAATTGAATAAAAAATGTATCAATTTCTTTCATCTTCGATACTAATTGAACACAATACACGAAATTAACGAGGTAATTTAATTGGGTAAGTACGAAGATAGTAAAAATATTGTGTCGTTGGCCGTTTTTTTCGCGATGCTTCTGGCATCCGTAATCAAGGTCCATCGAGGCGAGCTTACAACATCGTTGATGCCCGTAGTGTGTCACCGATTGACCCACATTGCAAAATACAATTTGTCAACTATTGATCCGTCCTCCTCAGTGATCGTTATCTTCTCCGCCAATGATTCATCGACGACGGTTAAGGTGACGTTTCGAACTGCAATTAAAATGTTCCACTTAAGCTTTAAACGATGGACGGAGATCCGGAATCTACCTTAAATTGCTCTTTGCCAGAATTGCTCTTCTGGATAAAACTCGAATTTTTCTATCGCCAATTTTACTAATTCAAATAATCCCGTAACATTTCCAAATAAATAATAAATACAAGACTTGAAACACAGCTGCATGTATGAAGATACATACATACGTATGCATATATGTATATACGTGTCTCATAACAAGAGTTGCAACAGGTGAAGGATTTCGTATTTTTAGCTAGAACGAGATATAAATTGGGACACGTTCCAATGAACTTTTCATCTACATAAATATGTAATACAAACATTTTCAAATAGCGATTCGTAGAAAAGATATTCCTATGATTTTACTGAATACGAAAAGTTCTGTTCGTTTCATACTTGCTAAGCGTTTGAACGATCCTGGTCGTGTTTCAGTCGGGTTTAATTTGTAGGATATTTGCAGGAACAGATGTGCGCGTGTGTGTGAAGGAAGCGCGGAAAGACGCATTGCCACGTATTATTGTATCACATAATTTAGTCTCGTTTTAATATATTAGATGTTGTTCAGTATAATATATGGCTCTCATACTATAATGTTAAAACGTGAACGTACACGCTAAACGACTCCGTTTTAACGTATCAATAATTTACACGAAAACTGTACATTGTTCATAATGTATATCTCACCAACATGAAACACTCACCCATACATGTTAACAGACGCACGCATCTCACTTCTCTTTCTCTTATCACACATTTTCCTTTTCTTTTTACAACTCTTCGCTCCTAACGACCAAGTCATATCGAAATTGACAATTGATCAACGATTTAAAAAGAAAAAGAACGTAGACACTCGAAGAACGAAAGGAACATAACATGAAATACGGACTATTTATCATTATAGATAAGTAACGGTCACACGCGAACGGATGCTGATTTCTTCTCGTCTCTGCAAAACTACCCGTCCCTCGTTTGCGAAATTACAAAACAATTTTTTTTTCCTGCGTTTCATCATTTATCCATAAAAAAATTGTACGGATACATTTATTTTAGACGTTTAACAAACAGACTTGATATTCGTAAATTATCTGATCTTAGGAAGGACAGGTTTGCGCGAGGAGGAAAGAGAACGATGAACGACGTTACGAAAACGTAGAAGAAGATAAGCAAGGTGAACCGCGGCGACGATTAATTGTAAGACAAGAGATTTATTCTCGTCGCCGCGCCGCGTCCAACCACTAATTATAACAATTAGCACGCGCGACAACATTTTAAAATCATTGCCGTATCGAGTAATAAAGATCGCGAGCCGACCTTCACGTATATAAATGTACACTTTGGTTTACACGAATACGTTATATAATTACACACGCAAGACTCGGTTTTCTTGCCCAGACGAGTCTGTGAATCGGAGACAAATTTCCCTGTGCAAAGCAGGACGTAACTTTCCGAGAGTTGGGCCGACAACGAACGAACAGCTCAAATTAATTTTCTAATAATAGAATTTCCGGTGAAATCATTTTTATTCTTTATCGTAGTCAAATAAGATTTAATTGTACGGTTTTATAATACAGAAACCTAACGGTTTGCCCAACTCTAATTACTTAAACATCGTTCGTCCATTTAATTGAAGACCCGGGTAAGTTCTGTCGATGAACGAGATTCGTGCACTTATTCTTTACGTAAGCATTCCTCATTTACCTATTCATCACTGTTCATCGTTAATGAAAAATAATATTGTCTTCTTATCGCTTAGAATACTGTGAACGAACATTACGATTCTAATGTATTACCTTGAGAATCGTATTGTTAACGTAAAACGAAATGAAAGCAAACTGCGCGTAGCTATTGACCGTCGGAATGATTAAAAATGACTCGGACTTTTAATTGGGACATCTGAGACAGAAGTCAGTTAAAAAACATAGTGCTACTTCATCGTTTAAGTAAAAATTTATTATTTAAACGATGTCATGCACGTTTCGTGCTTTCACAAATTGAATTTAAACACGCGGACGAAACGTCAGAAGCCACAGGTCTTCAATTCGTAACGAGAGTCGCGTACGAATAGAAAGAAGAACGAGCTTTCATTCTCAGACTCCACAGTTCTTTCGTGTTTATTCTATTATCGTTCGTCTTCGCCCTCTCTGGATTTATCAAAGATCTGCCATAGTAAGTATACGTACAATACGATCAGGTACAAAAGTAGCATCTCAGGGTCGATCTGCTTTATCACCAGAAAGAGGACGAAGGTATCCCGATTCGTCTTAAACCAACTCATCTTTAGCCTCCTTGATTCTTCTTTTTCCCCTTAATTCATAAGTGAATGTATAAAACGTACATACAACAATTTAGAATCGATTTTGTTTCTTCCTTTTAAGACACTCGAGTAACGGGACGAGTTTGTTCGAGTCGAAACTTCACATTGTTTACGCGACACCTCGAAGAAGGCGCGAAGCTTTTTAAAGTGTTCATCACCTGCAGCCTCTTCCGACATTGAAACCTGTTTGTTCGTTCGTTTCTAGAAACAGGTGGTTGATAGATACTACTTATATATCCGTGTACGTTTACGTTCGTCCGTGACTATTGGTCCGCCTGTTCGCTGGCCTCCTCACTGTCGGATACTCGTGTCCTGTCGTGATTTGTGCAATTGTCCGTTTTGCATCTAGATTCGGCTATCTCTAGCCAGTGTTGCTTGTTTTCCCGCACACCCTCGACCAGTGGTTCCAGTTTATCCGATAACAGAGCGAATGCCTATCAAATAATAATTTGTTTCCCATTAATCTCAACATCGAAAAATGTTTAAAGTGTATCGAGAAAGATTTAATTGTTTAATAGAGTAATTTTTGCAACAGATTATTTTGCAGTAGTCGGCAGGAGAGAAAGCTAGTTACCTCGTAAATAGGAAGGCAGATCGAATCGATGAAGCCGACTTGCATCATTGGCAGCTGGTCCTCCTTCTCTCGGTTCATAATGTCCTGCAATATCATACGAGGAACGTTCCGTTAGTTCTCAATGGACCAGTGAACGAGTCAATAAATTATGTTTGAAAATTGATTGTCACGTACGATCGGAGTAATATTGAGTGTCCGCCTCTCGATATCCCCTTGCTCGAAGAATTCGCTACTGACCAACTCCGCCACTCTCTTCTCTACGTGCCAGGGTTTAGTAATGGCAGCTAAATCGCACACTGTCATCAACATCCCTCGGAGTAATTCGCGATGATCGCTATAAGCCCAATTGTAAGTACCGCTTTGGGCCAAGCTGAGGAAGGCCCCTCTCTTCCGGAAGTAAACCGCTAAATCAGTCGAGAGGATTGCCTCTTCGAGGACTTTCACCACTCGCGAGTATTCTTCGGGTGACAAGTTCGATAAAATCTGATTTCCTTGACTGCTTAGGATCATCAGACATTGATCGAAGTGGTGGTGCTCCATCGTCGACGTCGAATACAGTTGCGCCAGTGGCGAGGACGCTCTGTCAACCGTAAAATTATTTCTGTTTGTTAGAATCTTCGTCGGCTTGAAAAGATTCAGAACGATCTTATGGTAATTGCTTCTAATGCTTACTTGATTTGGAAAGAATTGTTCGTCCCCCGGTGATCCAAATCGTGACACACGCAGGCGATGATCAACGCTAGACACTCGATTTCGCCAAAAATCTTCCACCATTGCGTGGCCTGTAATAATTAAAGCGAACGGTCAACTCTATCATCTATTCATTAACTCAATGCTATTCGATATATCATGTAACTCACAGTTAATATCGCGAACATCATCTGGGCGACGTTGAACGCGTGACGCCAATTATGATATGTAACGTTTCGATAGTTCTTCTTGACGCTGAGGAGCCATCGGCAAAGAACGTCGTAGTCGATATGAAAACGCTCCACGAAGTCGAGATCCAAAAACATTCGGAGACACGCCGTTAACGTCTCGTCGTCCTCCATGTGGATGTCATCGAACTTGAAGTCGTGCAATTGAAAATGCGCTGCGGAAGGCACTCTTAAACCCTGTGCAATTAAACATGGAAACCGAATTTGAAGACCTACCGATCGCATTAACAACGGCCACAAATTCGAAACTCTTGTTCGTATTAAACTTACCCTTAATCTCTGCGCATCATCCAGCGATGCGGTGGCGTGGTAACTCAACACTTCCAGCGTGACGCTCTGTTTGGCCATCGCTATCACAGCCTTTTCATACCTAAACAAGGTACAAAATCGATCTTAGAAAACTCGTATAGCTGACGATTAGAAAATTGAATTGGTCGACCATCGGTACTAACATGTGCGTATTGTGAATGCCCATGCCGCAGAAAATTGCGAACGCTTCGACGAAGTTCTCGTCGTTCTTCGTGAAAGCGAGATCATCGAACTTATTGATCAATTGAATGACACCGATTATCTGACCCGACGAGTTCTTGATGGGCATACAGAGTATGGTGCGATGCCTGAAACCGGTACCATCGTCTACCGACGGATCGAACCTTGGATCATCGTACGCATTGGGTATATTCACCGTCTACATACATCAAATGAAACAATTATTAGAAGAACTGGGGAACTACGAGGATAGATTGATCGATTAGCAAGTGCTTTTACCTCGCCGGTGGTGGCCACGTAACCGGTGATGCCGACGTTTATAGGGAATCTGCTCTCGAATGGACTGCATGAACAAAACAGAATAACACATAAGGTTTCCGTGGCAATTTAATTATTGTTAGTAATCGAATGAAGAGAAACGAGAACGTAATTACAAACTTCATTCACCTAGTGCGAGAATCCGAATCCTCGCCAGCGAGGTCGTTCGCCTCGAAGTCGAACACTCGCGAGAAGCTACCCTTCGACGCCTTATGCACCAGGAGAACCTACGCCAAACGATTTACTTCTCGTCAAAATATTCAAGTTCGTTGTACTTCGTGTCAGATATTATAAATTTGTTTAGTTCTTATTTACCTGTACTCGCTGACACTGTATCAACGACTGCGTGTGCGTCAGAATCCTCAAAACCATGTGTTCGATTGTGCTCTGCTCCTCGAAAATCATCCTAGCCAAGTCCAGAAGGACCTGTGTAACGATAAATGGAATGGATGATTAAAAAAAGATGGATCGATACGCTTTGTAGTCGAGCAAATTTCGAACTTCAATAAAAGTTGAGAACTGAAGGTAAATTTTTGGTAGGAACTAAACAATCGAATGTCGACTACATATTCGTGCACGCGTGTACTTAATTTATGTACTGACCTGATTCCTTTTCACCTCCAATTGACTTTTTTCATACAGCTGCGCGTTCCTCAATCCAATTCCACAGAATTGCAAATAACTGGCGAATACCTTCTCGTCTTGTACCGTGAACTGGCCTTCGCCACCGAGTTTGTTGATGACTTGTGCAACCCCGATAACGTCGCCGTTGCAATCCTTTATCGGCATGCACAAAAGGGCTCTAGTTCTGTATCCGGTTAGCGCATCGATTTCTCGATTGAACCTAGAGTCCTAAGAGTCGAAAGAGAAATAACTTCTAATTAGAACAACTTCAAAATGCGCGTAGAAACCAAATTGGAACGTACAAATAAATAGAACGGAAGTAAATTCGAAGGTAACGTTTCAATAATTTATTTAAACAGAGCTACCGGCGAGCAATCAATTACCAACGAATCTAGTAGAAACATCGATGCCGAGAAGTTTGAAAACTTTAACGAAATAAGTTTGATGAAAGTTCAACCATGCCTTAATTAATACCAGGTTTTATTGCAACAAGAATTACGTAAGTTCTAGCTTCGTTGCGGGTAACGTAAACGTTCAATCTTTCGAGCTATCAAACATTGATTCACAAATAAATCAACTCAAATCTCAATTTAAATTGCGTTTATCAAGTTGACGTTACGAACGTTTTATCTTTCCTAAAAATCAACGGCCTACATTTACATGGTTACGCTACTGGAAGAATTAAGAAGCGAGAAAAAAAGGATTCTTGCCTTGTAAGCGTCTGGTATGTTAACAGGTTCCCCGCTTTCGGCGACGTATCCAACGATCCCCGTGCCCCAGGGAATTTTTATCTCGTCCTTCTTCTCCATCTCGAGGAGAGTCGATCTCGAGCATACGTCGAACAGTTTCGAGACTAGACATCTGCTCCTCGAGTATCCCATCCGTTGTTCGACGTTCCCGTTCCCCGTTCTACCGAACGAGTCGTGATTCTGCGACGAGGGCATGCAACCACCACCCCGTTCACCTTGCACGAGGAACAGCGAACCCCGGTCCGCGTGTAGGAGGGTGCTCACGTTCTGCAGGATCTTGTGACACAGCGATCTAACGTCCAGCTCGTTACAGATATCTTTCACCTGTGAGATTGATTCATGTGGATTGTTAAATGAAATGTTGCATCGATTAATATACAAATAATCGTATCAATTATTATATGAAGAAACTAGTACCAATTCGAAAATGAGATCCTTTTCATCGAGATGCCTGAGTTCGTGTCTGGACCGTCTCTGGGGTCTGCCAGCGTTTCCGGAGCCAACTTGCTGACCTCCTGGTTGACCCGAATCTCCGGGCGACACGCTCAAAAACGTCGGCGTGCCGTCGATCGTGTTCACGATCGGTTTCAGTAAGCCGCCGCGTTCGAACTCGTGCGCGGAGATTTTTCGCACAGGCGTCGTCGCTCCCGACCCACCGGAACCACCCCGGCCGGACGACGACGTGCCACCTGCGTGGGTCGGACTGGACAATTCCACGCAGCTGCTCGACGACGATGTCGGCGTTGCGTGCGACACCAGCCACATGTCCACCGTCTGTCTCGTCACTTTTCTACGGACCGATGCCTCGTTACAATCCCCCTCTTATTTCTAATTCACCCTAATACCCCATTCATTCTTTCTTATTTTCAATTTTGCAACTTACGACTAGCCTACTTACTATTATATGAATTATTGAGTAAGTAGGACGAGGGCGAATTCAAGTTATTTCATGCACGTTACATCGATCTATCAGAAGTCAATTCTATTCTACTTATCTTGATATTCATGATACGCGATAAATCATAAATCTTGTAGACCATTGGTTAAGGGAATAAATTCCTTATTCACACATTCTCTTTGGAAAACTGATAACTATCTTTTAAGAAAGGAATGTAAAATTTACGCCGTGGCAACTGACAATGAGAAACGCGATATTCTTACGTCACGCACAATGGCTGTTGTTCTTAAATTTACGCCACGGAGGAAACTTTATCTGTTCGATTTGTACGACTTCTACCACTTGAAAGCATCGTATCCTCGGTTGTAGGCAACTTCTATCCCCATTTCGATACAATTACCGCTCGAACTCTTTTCGTTTGTTAATTCCAGACGCGTACCTTGGATTATCCACCGTGCTTTCAATTGTAATGCTCCTTTAAATGAGCATCACGTATTAAAACAGGAACGAAAAATATTATACGATATTAAAGCGGTTCGTAAAAGTAGTTATTGACCATTGTTAGTGACAAATGAACAGCAAACGACTTGGGAGTTTACACCCTTTCGTTAAAGGCAGTAATTCGATTAAGCCGTCAATTTTTTTAATAGTTAATAAAAAAAAAAGCTTAGTCTCAGGTATAAAAGGAGCCTGACACGTGATATCGCGTTATCCCGATTAACGGTTATCGACTTGTTATATAATATAAATTTTAATCTTTTGTATAATAACCTGAGAAAGTAATCGTTGACGAAGTCGGGGTGCTCGTCCAGCCAGGCCTCCATCCGGGCGTATTCCGGATCGTAGACGGCGGAAGTCGAGGAATAGTAACCGCCGGACTTTCCGTCCTGCATCTGCTGCAACGTCTGGCCCGCCATGGGAGTTTGCACCCCTTGCAATCCCTGCACACAAGGAGCTGCCGTCTCCGCCGTCATCCTCGGTTCTTCGATGCTCCGCAAGTGCAGGCCTACTTGACCAACAAATCGGCACCGTTACAATCTTTCTTCAAATTATTCTCCTTCCATTACTTTTTAGATATCTCTATAAGAGACTATTACGATGTATAGCGTCCTTCGTTAAACATCGTCTACGTTTCCCTTTTACCAAAATTAATGCAATTTTAAATAGTACTCATGGTTAACAGAAATTCTTCCTATGAAAGAAAAGAGTGCATGCAGAATTTATGAACTTAACACGATACGTTCGATAGACTACTTTTCTGCGGAGGAAAAGGAGTAGATACTTGAAAACAGATGCAACGTATTCCTATCAGTAACAATTTATGACCTCGTTAAATTGTCCGAAGAGGAGAGCAACGAAGACGGAATAAAAATTACAGGATGGGCAGCGCATTGGCAATGCCGGAAATTCCGAGACGGCATGGCGTCGTAATCGAATCTACATTCCCGTCACGATCCACTGACTCAACTTTTGAAAAGTTTTGCAGTATCGACTCGACCACCGCCGCAGGCTAAAAGGCACGAATTATAACAGGGATCAACTTTACGTAACGCGGTTATATAACGATAAACATTTTTCATTCATCCACCGAACCTCTTCAGATATCGCATCGAAACACACGAATGTGCACGAGAAATATTACACGATTCGAATCGCTTAAAGTGCTCCAAATGTCAACTAAAATCGAAACCATTTTACTGATAGGTCAATTCTTTTGAACCGTGTCGAAAAATATAAGCAGAAATATGCAGATGAGGTAGATTGTCACGGATTGGCAATAGAATCGGGGCTGTAACAATTCAGCGATTGTCTCGATTGTCTCTCTTTATGCTCAAGTGGCAGACTATAAATTTTTATGACTTTGGGTTTTACCTACATGGGCTCACCTACCATAAAACAAAATCGAAGGATACACGACAGATACAACATCTGCAATGTTACGCGACGCATTCGGGTTTTATTTTTTCGGTTTTACTGTTAGGCAGGCAAATGTAGCATGAAATTTTATAGCACTTGGAATGTGAAATAAAGAGAGCGAATCCTTCGGATTTCTACCTGTCTTCCAAGCTGTTTCATTCATACAGTAAAGAAAGTCAACTTAAAACATGTGATTTACGTTCTCAATTATAACATGCCATTTGATCATCATTTTATTTCTTTACATAGAATGTGAGTACATTGCATTTTATGTTCTTCATACTTCTGCATTGTTATCAATTATCCTATGATCTCAGCAATCCACCAAGCAATCAACGTTGTCACAACTTTTATCGATTCCTCATTTTATTACGTTTCCAATGGGCTACTGTTTAACCACCGTGGAAAATAACAAACGTTCTTACTGATCTCGAAAACTGTATCAACGAGCAACGTAGAATTACGATCCACATTTTTGCCAACAGATAAACATTACGAGGACAGCAATAACGTTGAAGGGGATAAGTTATGGCAACGTGTAACACGTTTCACGACTTTCCCCGATTTCGAGGAACTTTATAAATACAAATAGCCATTGACCAACGCGATTTTCTTAAACAATATAAAGAAGCTTCGGGGAAAGAGATGTATACGCATAAGCGGCTAACACGATTCCACGAGTTGTTGACTGTTGCAGTTTAACGAGACTCGTAAAGCTGCTTATAACAAACAACGTTATTCAACTCCGCAAACCTCGGTTCGAACGCATTACTGAAATTGCCAATTTTACTTTGTAAAAATATCACGCGCGGCGATTCAACAAATTGATTAATTCCCTTATTAAATCGGAGCATCTCTTATACGTGTCCTGCGTTTGCTAAAGCTCGTTGAATAAACAAATTCTTCCGTTTTAACGAGTCACAAATTATTTTTATATGGTTTTTCGATAGAATTACTTATAATGCGTACAGTCGTAAATCGAACTTGATACGTACGAGTATTGTACGATGTTTATCGATTTTGCAGTCACGAGATACGGAAGTAGCACTTTTATTGACGCGCATCGCGGTAATAAAAATGTCGTTAACACGGCGTAAAGTACTTGGTTACGTATAGGAGAAAATCTTGGTAACCTTGATCCTTCGTTACCACGAAAGTCGGTGGTGCAGCGTTTCCTTAACGCAAGGATCGTAACTCTTCATTTTCGCGGTGAGACCGCTCGGTGAGCTTGATGAGAACGTTTCACGCAATAAGTTACACAGCGAAACGGAGTCGGACTGTGAACGACGACGGATCTTTATTCCTCCCCGAGGTACATTAAACCGCGAACAGACGGTGGAAACAATCTCGATTTCACTTTAAATTTTAACATTACACGGGTTTCAACAAGTTGCAGCTAGCACGTGATAAAAGAGAATCATTCGTTACGAATAAAGAGGCAGGCTTCTTCGTTTCTCATTCATCCATTCCTTCGATTCATAATGCAAGCACGTGCACGCGTGTGGATGCACTTAATTGAACGAATTTACGCTTGTATTTGAATCGATTAAAATGTGTATCGTCAGGCCTGTATGTAAGAACAGTGAAATTAATGGCCGCTGAATGATTTTAAACGATATCTTTTTACTGACTCAGCCCGTACTTGTAGAATGTGTTTATAACTGTACAGAAGATGACAGTTATTATTACTTATAAAGTAGAGGAACGAATAGTTTTTAAAACTTCTGCATAACGCAGCTCGTAGACGTATGCAAATAAGTGTCCACACGCGAGGAGCAAGTCTCAGAGGTTCGCCCCAGCTAAGTGGATATCCCAAGAGGAGCCAATCAACCAACTTAATTATCCAGGGAACTCTCATCTTGCTCACAAATCGCATACCTTAATAATTTGCATGCTCGTCTGTCGATAACTCGACACATAATTTTGTTAACTCGACAGACTGATATAAACATCATCTGGTCTGTCAACATTTATACACGCTCATAAAGAAGTTATAATAAAATTACTCGTAGACGTCGTAGTTGTTTGACAGTTTCCTCTTAACTTCAGACGTACATTTATAAGTGTTGTTAATACCTCGGTTGAAAGACGGATGAAAGAATACAAGTTTCTTCTGGCTCGAAGCCTTAAAGAATAACAAGGGTATGGGGTGTGGGGGAAGGTTTATTAGTACACTGGGGCAGCTCGTAGTAGAGCATAATCGGATGTCCAAAAGCTCGGCCGGAGGATCACGAGGCATTCATCCGTGCTGAGTTCTCAAGCGTTCAGCGGTGAATTAGCATGGGACTTTTTACAGTGGGAACAAACCCCGGTTCTGCTCCACGTAGGAATTTTACCCGTGTGCCTCGTGTTTTTCCACAGTTTCCGCCGACGCCCGTCGCTTCGGGATTATTCCGTTCCCTTACACTTCAGCCGATACACGACTCTGACGAAGTACAGTCGACGCACATTTCCACGTCCAATACCGCAACATTAATTATTATATCAATTATCGCATTGATCATTATACGATGGAAAATCTGGTCGATGGCGAAGGTGAAACATCAATATTCAAAATGCGACGATACAAGAAGTTAACGATCGGATGACGAGTGTATCTCGATGGAGATTAACGATAAGAGGTTGGCTATATGTAAGGATGATTCCAATACCATTGTTTACCTCAATCTTAATATCATTGATCACTCTTATCCGATCGCTCGGACACGATTACGTCCTCATTTTTTACGACGGACGGGGTAAACGTTGGGAAAAAAAATTACATAGAACATAACTCTTGAATACTAACGCGGGTAAAATTCCAATAAATCGATTTTTCATCGACAGAGATCTGGTACTAAAAATGAAAATGAATCAATTTTTCTCTTTAAAAAAGAGAGATGTCGGACAATGCGAGTGGAATGCTCTGGTAACTCCGTTGAAGTGAAACAATGTGGCGTTATTTGTAACTCGTCAGCAAGAACAATAGGTAGCCAGAATGAAGCTCCGTTCGGGTTTGCTCGAACGCACTGTGAGCACCCCACCTTTTCCAACACGTTTTGCATGCTTGGTTCTTATGCTTTTCTTCCGTTGCCTCCCACCGACCCCCTCTCACTCACTCCCTCGCTCTCTCTCTCTCTCTCTCTTTCGTTACCTCTCTCTCTCATCTTCGCTGTCTGTTAATATCTACGACTACACAGGCGTGCGCACGGTATACGCGAGCGGATGTTGCACATCAGAGAAAAACCGTGAAACGTCATCGTCGTATGATCGTACCCGTCTCGTCGTGTTCCACGCGTACAAAGTGCAATACTTATTAATCGCATTATCCGTGCCACCAAACGCGATCCACCGTCGCCGATAGCCGACGGTTTATGACACGCATTACAGTCTCCTTTGGGCTACCAAATTACGTTTTGTCTCGCTATTATCTTTCCGATGCTTGGATAAAGCAAAACGTAATTTGCTAAGAGGAAAATTGAATGGATTTGTTTCCGTATTTCGTAACAAGAAATTCTAGATGGCACAGGGAAATGTTAAATCCGACAGATTTCACAATCAACGTCGTTCTTTGTCCAATAGATTTCACGGTTTCTGGGTGATTCAAAATAAACGATTAGGGACTCTGCCTCATTATCACGTCATGCCTAGCGCGACCGTTTTCTATAATAGTTTTGGAGACGATCCAGAATGGGTTTCGCTAGAACGCAGTGTAATCGCAATCCTCACGATCCACAGTCTTTTCTACAGGGAAAGTTGAAGAACACGTTATCTTATTCGTTACACGTTATTATTCGTTAATCTGAATGCTTGATCGATTACCATTGAACACGATGATATACAGTATATCTTCTTGTCGACGTTAAAGCGTTCTCTGATCTCCAATAAGTTCGGAGCAATTGCTTTTAATTAAGCGTTAACTTTTCTTAAATGAAACTGACGTATCCAGTATCCGATCGGTAACATCATTCAACGATGGGAACACGTGCTAGTTACAATTAATGACATCATTTTCCATGGCCTGCGGCTGCATGCATACATTTCGCGGTTACCTCCTTTACGTGTCGCACGCTCGTGTGTTTCTGCGCGAGGGGTTATCAATCTTAATGAAGATAAATAGGACGATCGTAATTATGATAAGAATGACCGAACGGAACATGCAACGCGAACAATGTTATAATTGTACACAGTACGTATACTTGTACCGTCCAGGAATGTGCTTCATCGACTTTTAATTTATGTTAAGACTCGCTGCAATATAGCAATCCAATCCTCCTTAACCGTATTTTAATTTATGAAAAATACCTAACGATTCCTGGTACTGATTTATAAAAATCAAATCCAATGAATTTATTATCATGAGCTGTAAGTCATTGCCGGAAGATCGACCACTTTTTGCTTAAATCTTTCTAAGAATTATGAACGCGTCGAGAAGAAATTCTTATCGCTCGTATAAAAACGTGTTTACCCGAGCCAAGATAACGTCAGCTAATTTCCTTATCGAACTGACCACCTGTACGATTTACAGGCCACCAGGAATGATCGACGATACCGAGCTCTCGAAAGGAATTAGATGCGGAGCGGCACTTTCCGATCCGATGGTACCAAGAAGTCGCGCATTCGATTCACTTCTTGGTAAAATTCGCTCGACGATTTCCTGAAGTTTCCATCGGATCATCCAGTCGCGCGGAATCCGAGCGTTGCCCGTTTACCGCTAATGGTGACAGTGGCAGTCGCATTATGGTGCTGCCGGTGTTGAATGGCGATGAACAATAAGGTAGCAAAACAAGAGCGCAACCGAGCGGCCTTCGTTCGCCGCTCCGCGCCGCGCCTCGGCTCCCTGGCGCCAAGCTGACCTATCTGTGTGCAGTTGTGCACGACCACGTTTACCTGACTTCCTCGAGTATGGCCAACAACCTGGCCGGGCAACCTTTACCTTCCACGTAAAGTAATTAAACACGGTACTCGACAAATGTATTTTTTATTCGGAGTCGTGTAACTCGGCAACGATGGCCAACAACTCGTTTCAGAATGATTACAGTTTTTGTATAATAATTCCGTTAAAATCATCGGTTCAGTGTACGATATCAAACGTAGAAGTATAACAGTATCGTAATATGATATGTTCAACTTCCCCATTTTTTGTACAGCTGTATCAATAAAACAAGAGCTGCACCTGACTCTGACTAGTTATCAATGAAGCTCGTAGAATGGTATACTAAACAGTATCAAATAAAAGTGTTTACCAACGGCAAAATCAACTAGCATGATTGAAAAATGTACGGGTCATCGTTGACCGAAGAGAAGCACTTATTTTTTGTCTTCCCGATGTAAATTCATGCTGGAATACTGCTTTGTGGCGCCAAGCTGACCTATGTATCGGTAGCATTGTCTGACTTCGTCGAGAGTAACCAGCAACTTGGCTCGGCAACGTCTACCTTCCTCATCGTAAAACAGCGAAATACAAAACCGGAGAAATGTGTACTCGGACGACGCTGTTCCCATTTTACTTCGCCGTTCAGTCGATGCATTGCAAAATCTCTGCTGGATACGAACTCAACTATTGTTTCGATAAGAGCGTACTACTTTCGGGAGAAACTAAATTGTCAACAAGTAAGAACATTAAACGAGCACAAGTTCTGTAACGCAAAACCCTGTTATACATATAGAATGAGAGAAAAGATCAAGCGTTTTCGTTTAAATTCGTTTTGGCAAACTTAAAAAGTATCGAACGAACAGTAGTTCGATTGTCCTGTTTAAAAAAAGACCGTGAAAATCGTGATGAAATGCGTTGCGCTTACGCTGTACAATTTTCATCGAATTAATAGCAGCTCCAGTTCTCGTTCAAAAGAATTTCAAGTGCAAAGTTCAGAGGCGAGCCAGCATAGTGAACAAAGTTGCAATAGGAAGATAAAAAAAATGATATCGTTATCAATGCAAAACAAATGTAATTTTCTGTGCAGAGGTTGCTTAACGGAACGTGACGCGGCTTGTTTTAGTTTCGGATGAACCGTAACAGAACGATTATGATAACAAACAGTGTGCAGCGATACCGATCTGAGATCAGACCGATCTCGAGTACATTTTATCAGATTACTTAATCGTCCACGCAATTTTCAATAGTCATTGCGTTTCATAACAACATCAAATATCTGCGTAGCGTAGCGTAACTGCATTAGAAAAATGATTGTTAATGGCGATATTGGATTAACGCCGAGGCCAACGCAATACCATCGAACGTATTCTCCCTATCTACACATTTTTCCAAGATAACTTACGTTTTCCATCGCCAACCGGTTGCCTCCGCGAGAAACGTTTCTTTTCCCATGTCCCGTTATCAATACTAACGTCCTAATCCTACGCGATATCGACTATTGGGACAAACATTCTCGATGGATTTGGCCAACGATCTATGATTTCCGAAGAGGCGTTCGGTGACGGGCAGCGGGATATCAAAGAACAATAAGCCAGCAACAAGAGCATGCGACCGACCGGCCTTCACACGGCTCGCGCCTCGGCCTGGTGGCGCCAAGCTGACCTATCTGTTTCCACCAACACACGACACAACGCAACACTCTCCTCTTCGCGTTTGCACGATTCACGGCTTTTGCCTTTGCCTTGCTCGCTCGACCGGCTGCTTCGCAGGAAAGTGCAGACGTGCTCGCGCAACATGTTTTTCTCTATGGTACCGTACGTACATATACGTACTACGTACGTACACTGCCACCCATAAGTATCGAGCTTGTTCGAGTGCCAGTCTCAACCAGAGTGTTTGCTGACCCGAAAAATTTCAAATTAACCCCAACCCGAACCTTGGCGCTCATGTCGGACACCCAACGTTCGCAAGTTTGTATAAGCAGAACATAACGTTCGATTTCTCTCAACAAAAGGTTGTTGTATCATCCGTTTCGTATTTTTAACTTCGTTTCGTGTTTAAATACAACGACAAGGATTTGATGCGTTTATACTAGAATTGACAGAACTATGGTGAAACTTATGGATGACAGTGTACGTGGCTCCTTTTCCCTCACGTGCGTGCCTGAAAACGAATGGAGCCATGGCACAGCGCAGCGCGGCGCGTAATCGCAGCAACCTCGCTATCGCGAACTTCTTTTTTTCAAAGTGTGCGCAAGGTTCATCAATTACATCCTATGTACAGCAGATTTATTTTCGCAACGCTGTTTTTAGCCCCGTCCCCATTTTCCCCAATTCCTTCCTTTTTCGGAGAGAGATTCAATTAATCTCCAGTGATCTTACGCAGCTCGCATCGTTATTGAACAAGAACGATACAGGAAGAGAACGTGTACAATTTCTTTTTTCTCCGTTTCTAGGGATTATAATGAATTTTCTGAAACGTAGTAGATACCGATAGATAAGTTTAAGGCCACTTGATTTCAATGAGGAAACGTGAAAGAAACGAGATATCTCGTTTGCCGGAAGTTGTGAGATTACGGAATTTCATAGACGCAAGGACGCGGTAATAAATAGAGTGTTCAGTGCCTTCTGATAAATTAATAATGAAATGTTACTGGTTCTTCTCACGTTGCCACGAGCTCGTGAATAAAATTATGCAAGAGGAAACAGTGGGAAAAGTAATTGCACGTTTCGATCGCAGTATATGGACATTCCTCGACACGAGTACAATTTACATACCGAAATCATGAATGAATGAAGAAATATGTATTTGAAGTGTTTAAGGAGAAATGCTAAAGTTTAAGGTGTTCGATACCTCCCAATGGAATCAACTCCCTAGGAACCGGAAGCAGGAGACCGTTGAGCATCGAAACCGTCTCGATCACGACAAGGTCGAAGCCTCCCCCTCCCAAAAAAAGACTGAAAAGCGGAACAAGCGAACGAATAAGAAGGATTTATCGCATCTCGTTCGTCGATCTCTCTTCCCTCCCACTCCCATCGAATTTCTACCAAACCCGGGGCCCGAAACCTGCTTTTCGGCCAGTCGCCCTCGTCTTCTGCTCTCTTCCTCGAATCTCGGTAGCCACCGGGACCCTCTTCTACTACTACTCCTTCTTCTTCTTCTTCTTCTTCTTCTTCTTCTTCTCCTGTTTCTTATTCTCTTTCTCTTACAACCGGACCACGGTACTTCGTCGTCGTGTCAAGTTCAATGCTACCGTTTTTCGTATCTTGCTCCCTTCTTGTCTCGTACGTACCGCTTTCGCTCTCACACCTCTCTCCTCTGCCACCTCCGTCCCATTCTCTCTTTCTGCCTTTTGGCTACCGTGCAACCTCTTTTCATTATACAGGGTGATAAAAAAAGGGATCAACTTTGCACCAGAAGCAGCAACGTGTCTTATCAATCGCGTATTTTAATTACTAGATCGTATCCTTGGGCATAGCTCTTGTAATAAGTGGCTCACGGTCTCCATGCGAGTTCTTAACCGAGAATCGGGTAAATCAGGGAAGCGTGTGATCTTTCTTTCTTTCTTTCTTTCTTATCACCGTGTATACGTCAGTAGTAGCAGCAGCTGAGCAGCTTCCGGGCTGTAACCATAATCGCTCTCCGTGCAGCGATTCGTTCTCCGGCCGCAGCCGTTCGTTACGTTACGTTTACGACTTACGACAGTTGGACGAACGGTGGGGCACCGAAGGCGGATCGCGAAACGACGACGATTCGAGAACGATTCGCGTTCGCGTGGCTAGCCGACCTGCCTTCTTCGATTCCGATAACGCATCACGTTATACCGAAGTGCTCTGTTCTGTTCTTGCGTTCTCTGTCGCGTCTCGCATCGTATCACCGTAGTTTTTACCAATTTTCAGACGCGAAACACTCGTTTTCGCAATTTCACTTATTTCTTCTGTCTCGAATAACACAGTACACCGAATTTAATACAAATATTGAGCGTAACGTCGAGGAAAAGGAAGACATGAATTAAATTCAATGATTCGAAGACGGGTGGGTAAAGTATTTTATTATCAGGACGAAATTGTATATTATTTTTTTTATTTAAATATGAAATTATTCGTAACGAGTCAAGTGGATGTGCACGGTGAAATTTTGACACGAGAGACGAATTAGAAATAAATTTAATTCGATTAATAAATCGTAAATGCGTACACCGCCCCCCAGTGTATCCTTGTTTGTGTAAAGCGTTTATGAATCGTGAAATGATTACTGAGACGTGTTTGTTTGCTATGATGTTGTTACAAGAGCGATATCGAATTTTTGTATAATCGAAATATAAGCGAGCATAACAGAAGTTTGACAGAAAAAAGGGATTAAAAAAGAAATTGGAATCGATAATGGATTTATGGATCGTACCATTTCGCAGGATTAGATTAAGATTCATTAACTTGGTTTGAAGTAATTAAGATTACATTTCCGATAGTTGAAACGTGATAAATTCCTGTAAATCAAAGTTTTTCAAGGTCTCTCGTTCCCGACACGCTCGCGCCAGTTACTATGAAAGTCAAAAGTGGTTTTTCATTTGTTCTAGCCATGCCTGAACGATTTATATCTACTTCAGTATTGGAAAAGAATTATTGTACAAGTTTCGGACTCTCTCATAACAATACGACAGCATTATTTGTACGACGGTGTTGGTGAATCGATCTTGGCTGTAGGTAAAATGTGTAAATAGAAGTTACATTGTAACATGTATCCGTTAGATGTTTGAAATGCGCATATTCATTTATTCTATAGCTAAATCCAACCGTTTGATTGGCAGCCAGCATTAAAAATTCAAAAAACGCTTTCGAGTCTGAGTATATGCAATCGCATATCTAAAGGACGTCTAGTTTTGCAACAAAGCGATATGTGCGACGAGACTGTCGTATTTTTCACATCTGATATAAAAAGTTTATACCGCTGCAAACTACGTGCGAGCGAATCAATTTGTTCATTCTTACATTTACCGTTGCATCGTTCACCGTTGCAATTTAAAAATGCGATCACCGATACGTTCGTTCGCGTTCCGTGTCGATAAAGAATTCGTATAAGAATCCGTTGCGTCTCGCGGCACTTTCATCGCTTCAATTCCGTAATTTACTAGACGACAGGAGTTCGCCGAATGGCGAGCAGCAGGCGAAAAGGTATGAAGGCGTTATCAAGACGCTGCAGCGATTCAAAGCAGAAATAATAGCCAGGTCTACGTGATTTTTAGCTCTCATTAAACGGATGTTGTCGACTCGAAACGATGCCGCGTTGTGTTTCTTGCCGCTTTCAGCGGCTTTTTTTCCCCTCGTCCGTACGATCGCTAGCCGGCTGACACGAGAGTTATCGCAACGGCCTACCGGTGATCCGGAGCCGCGTCGTCGACGACTCACGGAAATGTGGCGCCAAGATATTCGTTAAACATATACATACGCCTCGCTTAGATATCCCCAGGCTTATATCGGTTATCGTTTCGCGTATGTACATGCATTTCCAATGCAAAAATTCATTCCAAAGCTTATTTATAAGCCGCACTAATTTTTACACGCTCTTCCTTCCTCGAAATCTTCTGGTACCCTTCCTTCCATTGTTTCTCTTCTCTTCCTTTGATTTGACTGTACAAGTTCCAATCGGGAACGAGTTCTTCAAAGGCTTCGAGTTTCATTCGAGAAAATTTCATTCCGTAAATAGAACGTACTTTCATGCGTTATACGCGGTATGCACATTTCCTGCAAACACGATTCTTTCATAAATCCATCAAATAGTCTACTTATGAGACGTACTTCTGTGTATGTTCTCGGTCTATCGATCTTCGGTATTAGCTCGTCAGATTGATTTAAAGAGCTTAAAAAATTGAAATAACGTAGGGGCGTGTCATCGACAGAAAATGAAATGTTCTTCTCGTACACGTAGCAGATCCCTGTTTACAGAAGCCCGTCGAGTTATCGAAGTGATTTATAGGCAAAATCCGTGGCGATGCCAGTCGCAGTTGCAGTCGCGGAAATACGTGGCCGCGGTTGCGTTCGTGCACGTACCGATGGAATTTTCATTCAAGCCGGCAATTAGTATTCGAAACGTTCTTAACCACACGGACTTTCAACGCGTGTCTGTGAAATTCCTTTTAAAACTAACGATCAGCTTTTATTGAATCACGCTTCTTACATACGCGGAACGACAACTTCGTCCGATATTAAATTCCTTTGTACCGTATAAATCTACGTGGCTATTCATAATTACAAACGAAACACTGATTTAATTTAAAATCTGAGATTTTCATTTAAACCATGGATTAAGAAACAATAGAACTACGGGAATGCTTCTGAAAGTTGTATGAGTTGTAAGATCTTTGATAACAGTTTAAGAAACGTGGCGAAATTTAATATTTAAAGCGATCAACTTTTAGGGAAAATAATATTTACAGAGAAGCAAAGTTTATAACATCGTTCGACGTATTTTTTAAACCACAGCGAATTTTCAACATTCTAATGTATGGTTTTAACATTTTTTTATATGACTGTATCTGGCTTGCAACTGTTTACATTATCTCCAAACCCTACAATTCTTACTTTCGCTTACTTTTCATTATGTATTTTAAATGATATCTTCGAAGTTGATATTATTTCATCTTTGAAGTATTCTTTGAACATATATTTATAATTATACAAAATTACAGAATTCTCTCATTGTTTATTAGTTCATAAGTTAAATCAAAATTTTGCCGTTCAATATAAGAATTCAAGATGTAATAACTTTTATAATAGCCTTGAGAAAATTCTAAAATTTCCCAATGATTTTTCAAGGTAATACATAATAACTATTAAAGTTCATTGTTTTTATTTAAGGGCTCACAGAAGCTTAGGTATTCTAGTTTGAGTCTAATGGAAATGTACAGAGGTTCAGCACATGATTTCCATCGACGGTTCAGCTTTTTTGTGCGAGAAATCATTGGTACACGCGAGACGCGACGTAGGTACGCTTCCATTCGCGAACGAGCATGTTATTACCGTGCGGCGAATGTGTGCCGCACGACAGTCATTGACAGTTAACCTCGATGCAGAGACGTTTTGCGACATCACAGTATCGTTATCGATTATCAGCTAGCGTTCCACGATTTAGGCTTAATTCCTATTCCTACCTTTGCACACACGGGCACGTATATTTATACCAAATCACGGATGCACAAACAAATTTTTACGTCGCTCAATTTTAATACTCAACTAATTCGATATTTTATGTATTCGCAAACATCTTATCTAATAATCACATGGCAGTAAATACTTATTTATTTATTTAAATACATTATACATGCATACTCGATACGTTTAGATTAGGCATGTACGTGCTCATGAATGTGTAAACGATTACCGCGGCGCACATGTACAAAATTTCGGTATCGAGTGACGAGGCAAGGGGTAAGGATGATATGATGGGCTTAAATTTTGGTTGCCTCGGAACACGACGAGAGGCAATTTATTCTTTTGTTATTCATGCAAGTTATTTGATAAAGCTGCATTTGCATATTCGCCTTGCCACGTTATCCTTATTGAATCGAAGGAATGTAGCTAACGTCGACGTGTACACGTAGAATAGAATATTCTCAAACGTACGCATAAATTGATAAAAGCTTTTCACCGGAACGAGACTGATGTCGCACAAAAATACCCGAGAAAAATTCAATTAATCTCCTTGATTTAATCGCACTCGCATCTCGCAACAGTGTTTTGTTTTCAGAAGAATGATATAGAAAACCAACGAACGATCGAACGCTGTTAAACGTTCCTTTCAAAAGCGTGAAGCGGTTGTAAACGTTCAAAGGCTTCATTCGCGTATCCGACCATCCCGTTAAATAAAATGAAACTGTACGTTTTGATGAGTTGAAAATCATATTTAATCGTGTCGAGATATAAAAGCGTATTAGCAAGAGTGTCGGAAATAGTGCGCGATACGTTATCGCGCTTTACGCTGGCCCTTTCGTGTTCCCAGACCGTTTTATTGCACCGTGAAAGGGTTAATACTACGCCGACGTACCGTCTGGCTTGACGGAATCGCCAGGAGAAAAATAAATGCGTTCCTACGCGCCACGACGAAGAACCGAGCCACGAAGAAGTCTCGATGGTTCGTCGTCGAGGTCCACTTTCGGTATGCAAGAGGAGAACGTGGCACGTACCGCGTCTATATTAAACTCGCTCAGCCCTTGTGTGCGTGCGTAAGCTCCTCGTAAGCTTGCAAGCACAGCCAGCCACTCGCATTCAATCCGAATCAAGCATTTTCTCCGAGATAGCCTCGACCAAATAATTTGCCTATCGTTACATTCGCTAACATACGTCCTCGGCCATAATGCGAATTTTTTCGCATAACATTTCCTTCTGGTAGGTATTAAGAATTGGAAAGATAAATTCCTATTTTTAACATGACACTGATGGACTTAGTTTTGACGTTTGCACCTGTCAATACTTCCGTTGTCCGTCTATTCCGAGGGACAATTTGTTCATCAAATATTCAGTTTTAATTTCGTTCTGCCACGAAATAGGAACGTAACAATGAATCGATTCTGAAAATTGATCATCGATCAGGATTGCAAGTCGGAGCGATAGTATTAGTAGAACTGCCTGTGAGCCATTCGACTTCGTTGTTCAAACGAGCTCAGAAATAGAATTCGGGGAATGTAGCGTAATAGCGTAAATTGATTGAATAAAAATGATTATTGTCAGGTATTAAGGGGACAATTGTCACACGTTAAGAATACGTGCACGTGTAACGAGAGTCACATAAATCTGTAATTGAACTGTACGTGGGAAATGAACTAGGCATGTCGCAGCTTTTCTAATTTAAGGAACTGAATGAACCACTTCGGCTCAGTTCCTTTGGTTGGCTTCCAAATCGTAGAATTTAGGCTCGCAAGACACAAGCAATCGCCGAATGAGTTCTAACGAGTTGATGACGGGCGATGACAAGATCGACAGTTTCGAATTCGAGCAGCCCTGTCTCCATGCCTCTCTTCGCTGATTATCCTTCGCTTAGCAAACACGAACCTAACTCTGCGTGTACTGAATTTTTAGCCGACAATCTCCGCAGATGACTCACGGCTTGAAATCACAGACCGATTGGAAAGTTTCCAGTTTATCGAGAAGGCCTCGTGAAAATCAGAATTATGGCATAAACAAAACTTCATGCGATGTGTCAAGCGTGCGTTCGCCTTTTTATTATACTTTCATTTAAAATCGTCAAGTAAGGCATTCGTGGTTCCAGCGATGATCCGACGGACGAATTAAAAATTGCTTATCGCTTTATTCCGTTATCGGTTCGATCGAATGCTGGGGGCGATCCGTTCAATATGCAATATTCCGTACGTCGTGTAAATTTACGTTTGCGGTTAAATGCGATTAGATGATAGCGATGTTCGCGATAGACACGCGTTTTAGACAATAACTCGCATCGGTTGAGGTAATCACCGTTACGCCATTACATAACGACGGAGATTGCAAATAGCATTGTAATTGTCATCGTTAATGAAATTCTACTCTGCTTCGGAAGGCATCGAAAGATATTTATGCCATTTAACCGACTAAAATGATCTATCGAATTGAGAATTGATTTGTAAAAGATTAACGTTCGCATTGGCGGATCTTCTTTCGAGAGAACGACTAGAAAGTCTGACGAACGGTAGAAAAAAGTGTTTGTCCAAGTTCTATCAACGGACGGAAGTAAGCGAAATCGTGATTGTGCTTCGGTTGTCGCGAATTTCCGGCCCGGTCCGCCCGACTGGCTTCGTCGACTGCGAGCAAATATTTTGCTTTTTGCCACGGAATAACGGATGATGGAGCACCTCTCCCGATGGTGCGCAAAACAAAAAAAATGTTACCCCTCTCCGGCGGGCGACTTCCCACGCGGGCAAAAAATCTGCCGACGTTTCCCTCGCGAGTAAAAATTGAATGGGGGTAAAAAAGGCGAGGAGATCTGTATTTAGGGTGCGCATTCTAGGGCAGAATGTAATTGCAACGATACGAGTATCCAATTACGCTATCGCTTCAACAGTGGACTGTGCCACGAAGTCTGATTCAAAATTACTCGGCCTCTCGCGTCCTTTTATTATTTTTCAGTAATAAGCTGCGACACGTGCGTGCCACTTTTCTAATTACCTACTGCGATCTGTTCCGTTCCAACGTTCATTCGTTTTCTCAAAAACGGAATTAACACGATTATAAATTCAATCGAAATTTCAAGCTCATGTTGCAGAATGACGATTGTCGTCTGATAAAACGCACCCACTGTCTCTGTAGTACATCTGGCCTGATTAGTCCCTTTATTAGAATTAAGAAAATCAATCTGATTACGTGCAGGATTCGTTTCGATAAATTGCATCGACCCACATACGATTTAATAACAGGATTATTAGAAGCGCACGTTCCAGCCTGACGCAACGAACGGATTAGGGTTAAAAAAAAGCGACTCGAGTGTTACTATTTCCCCCATTTGCATCATAAGCTGGCTGCATAAATGTTGTCATAAGAATTGAGAGAACAATTCATACGATGACTATTACAATATTTATATAACGAGCGAGTGGCAAAATACAGAATCCTGAATGAAAATATGAAATTCCTACTTCCTACACCTGTCCATCACACTCTCGTTCCACTACTGCAGAAGCTCTGCGGGGAGAGATTCGAGTGTGCGACGTTTCAGCGAATGCACCGAATTTTTCCATAACGCACTTTCTTTTTTTTATACCGCGCGTAATAGAAACGCTCTCGTGTATGCCTCTTCTACGAGCGGATCTAATTTATTACCCGTGCGATTGCAGCCGACGAGCTATTGATAACGTAGCCAAGCGACAACTACGTCGCATTACGTACACGGTTTCGTTCATGCCTCTTATCAATCGCGTTCGCACCACGACGGAGGATTTTCCGAGCCGCGTGCTCCGTTCCGAGCGAACTCATTCGCATAATTAATAGTGCCCACGTATACGGACAATTTCTTTTATCGACATCATCGATGTAGTTCAGTACAAGGTTCCCTAATGTTCTAAAGCGACAACTACGTGTCCTTGCTGTACAGTTATTTAAAATTTTCCGGAAAACCGAAAAAGTAGGCTTTCTCGATTTGCAGATGCGAAATTCTCATCGCGGATTCACTCGTTCGCAATGGTGAGGCAGAATCACCGAGACTATACGAACGCCGGCGCGACGCGGCGGCTTGCTCGAGTGTCACGTACGAAAGTATTGTATTTCGTGTGTAACCGTTTCTTCCCCCGCGGACATGCCTCGATGTGTGCAATAAACTGCGGAGCGTTACGTGGCGTACGCGTTCCTATAGGAGTACATACGTACATACGTAAGTACGTGTACCAGTAGGTATGTACCGCGGACGCGGAGGAGGCGCGTGCACACGCCCGGGCTGCATGCGTGCGTAACGTGATTCCTTCGTGCACAGCATGGGCCCCATTAGTGGCCCCCAGGTCGTAATAGCGTAATAGCTCGACAGGTTAGCGTGGAAAGTATCGAAGAGGCGAAAACCCATAGCCCCTTCGCGATAACTCGATACGATTCTCTGTCACCGAGCCCGTTCTCCCTGATTCACGTCGATTTTAGTCGCTTCCTCGTATTCATTTCCAGACACACGTATATATATTCCAATTGAATTCTCACACTATTTCCTTTAACAGTAACTCGAATTTCATTAACCAGCATGCGAATCCATTGTTTTCGGAGAGAACGCCAAATTGTTGTTACATGCAGTATCATAGATACAAGGAGAATCGAGATAACGAACAGAACGAGAGGAGAACATATTCAGGGTATTAAGAATCAGTTTGACTGGGCAGAAAAATTAGTTCAAATCAAAGTGATTGAGAAACCGTGATACGTCGTTGATAAAAACGCATCGAGACTCGATATCCGATGTATAGTGAATGACATCACTGTCGCGATATACTTTCGACAGTTGTTTCCGTAATCTAGAAGACGCAACAACAGCGTTTATCAGTAGCTTCTGTTTAAGCCTTGTCGGCACTGGACGATTCGTGTTTCGTAGCTAGTAGCCGCATGTAACCAGGCACGTACGTATTCTTATCGTCGCAGCAAAGATAAAACAGACGAACTTCTCCTTTTCGCATACTTACACTGGTCCAGAGAGAGAAATTATAATATTTCATTCTTTTATTTCATTCGTCAACGAGTACGTTTTAATCGATTCAACAGCCTTCGCGATTAGATTGTTTGATCTAAAAAAAATTAAATGAAAATTCAGACTGATTTCACTCCTCGGATGTAACAATGTATACTGGCGCATACGTATAATGCACATTATTGACTTTACGTGCATTCATTACATTTTCTGCCCAGCAAATTTTTCTACAGATTCATCAAATATGCATGTACGCGTGATGTGTCTGCCGATATTCATCGTATGATATCATGGCCCGAACATTTTTATTCGTGATGAACATCGCAAACAAGCTAAGATTACGTTGCGACTGGTATGTAACACAGTGATGGACCGTAAACTATGCTACGTTGCATTATTAATAATCGTGCATAAAAGTCAGTCTGTGATATCTGATCGCAACAATGTTGCTCTGTACAATCACAACTGAGCCAAGGGGAGCCTAAGGTGCAAGTCACGGAGAAGCTTTTAAAGAACAATGCTGCAAAGCGAGAGGAGAAAACGAAGAGAGACGATGAACATACTGTAGATTTCATTTTTCAAATTGATACTGTGCAACACGGTTCTGGCGTTTCATACAAGACGTCCGTGGTCTGGTGATGATTAAACAAGCAAAATCGGTAACTCACATTGATCGAAAATCTTGAGCATCGCTTTCTTCAGCTGCATAATCGTGCGCTGAGCCTGGCGAGGCGCCTCGACGAAGTGTTCACAATCAGGCTCATAAGGCAGAGCGTGGTCGGTCATACAAGTGTCGAGGCTCGCACGCGGCACGCAACTCGTTCTTTCAACGGAGAGAGCCAGCAGAGCAGCAGTCCATCCTCCGGATACGAAAACCGCGCGCGCGTCCTTCAAGGAACGGCTGTGCGTCTCGCAGGACGCTCGCCTGTCCAGCTGGCCGCTGTTCCTCGCCACGACCACATCCTCCTCCTTTCGACGGATCAGATCTCTTGCACGCTCGAGCCTCGAGTCTCCAACGGATTCGGCTCCGAAACACTTTTGACTCACTCGCACGCGCACGTGCGCTCCGAACTTCGAGAAAGCACGCTTGCGTCCTCGTCCTACTCGCTTCCGGCGCGTCGGATGAATGGGAACCGGTGTAATCGCTACGTAGCAACGAGCCACGACCTCTCGCAGCGAATTTCTTTCGATAACGCGACTCCACGCGACCAGCGCGGCCACCTCGACGATAATTAAATGCGTTTAACGAACCAACGTCCCCTGAATAATTCCTCCGCCAATCTCGAAGGTTTAAACATTTTGCATTTTCGACGGTCAGATTCCAGTTCACCTTTCATTAATCGTAAAGGATGTTTAAAGATCGGTCGAACCGTTCGTTAGAAAACGTGACACTAATTGTTAACACGATAGGAGCAACCGGTTTCCGGATCGTCAGGATTCAATACCCTTGGAACGAGCACTGGTCCTCTTAACGAACCGATCGACGCTAAATATCGAATGGATCACCTCGTTCTCACGGCTCTTGATTCCGATCAATTTCGCTAATTGTAAATTGCTCGTAAATTACGTTCGACAGTTTTATGCACATGCGGCAAACGTTGACCGAGGGAGAGTGAAAACGACGATAGGACAACTGACTTTTCAGCATTTTCGCGAATCACTGATCTTTCTCAATGTTAAATATCTCAATTCGATAACGTAGTTTTGTACGCGTCGATCGTTGGAGAACGAAATTGGCGCGGCGCACCACTGTTCCTTCTGCGAACAGCTGACTTTGGAGACTTATCGGAACAAGTTGTATACGCGATGCACGCGTGTATGCATGTTTGTTCGCGCGCAACTTCTTTTCACCCCAATATAAAATGCTTGTCCGACGTTTAACGCAGAATGCGAACGGGAAACACGAGATTTACGAGCAGCTTGCTTCCTGTCCACTTTGCTCTTCCTTTTTCTTTCTTCCTCCACCAAAGAAGAATGCAGTTGGTATCTTCGACGTTCAGTTTGCTCCGATTCTCCTTGTCCGGCGAGTGCTCCTTATCGTTGCCATACTCCAATAAAGAAATCAAGTATGCCGATTTCCTCCACCAAGAGTCGGCCGACGTCCAAAAGACGCTATGTCTTGCCTCGCGATCTTCCGTTTTCTACAGACAATTAAAATTTTTCCTGTTTCGATTGCTACGAGACTTTCTTGTTTCGAAAGCACCTGAACGTGCGCGCACGTAATGCGCACGACTACACGCGCGTACCTTGTTTACTTTTTCACTTTTATGACACTAGCCCCTAGAACCGATTCGAGTTGCATTGAAATCGTTCTATTTAACGATTTTCACTGAACTCCGACGTGATCGTCGCTCGACACGTTTCTTTGTTGCGTGCACAACCGCGAGTTCACGTTTCAAACTTTGAACCGGACTCGTCTTTCGAAACGCAGCTGAAATTTTTTAAATCAACGTGTTCACTCGTGAAACACCAACAGGTTCGTCCGCGAGGAGGAAAACAATGCGAATACGACGCACGTTTCTATTTTATACTTTTTTCTAATTCTCTCGTTGCGTACTAATAATTATGCGAACCGTACGTAACGCCTCGTGCGCGAGTGTAACCGCGACTGCCGACACTGCCTGCTTGCCGTCGAGGCGAATCGAGTCACTCGCGGTCTCGAGAATCGAAACGAACCAGAGAGGGGAGCAAGAGGAAGGGAGGGAGGAAGGGAAAAAGAGAGAGAGAGAGTGAGTGAGTGAGTGAGAGAGAGAGAGAAAGCGAGAACATGTGGGTACAAGTAAAAGAGATAAAGAGAGAGAGGGAAGTTGATAACCAACAAAGATCGCGACTGTTAACTGAATAGGGACGAGGTGAGAGACAGCAACGGAGTGAATGAGAGAGCGGAGAATGAGAACAAGGAGAGGGAAGATTGCGAGGGAGGAGAGAGTAAGAGAAAGAAAATGAAAAAGCGAGATGCTACAAGGAAAAGAGAGAGACAATCGCTCCGTAACGATTGCCAGAGATGGAGCATGCGACAGCTAGCAGGCTCGCTTGAAAGGGTTCAGACGTAAGGAGGATGAAGAAAAAGGAGTGGGAATTTCACAGAAGAAAGGAGGAAAGATTTGAAAAAGCCGACGAAAAACAGAGAATTTGGATATGAATGTATTCAATGGCTAAACATCTTCAGGCGAGAAGAGTATCAATCAGTATTAAGCATGAATCATTATAGCGATTGTCACATGAAAAATTGTAACGATTATTGCATCGATCAGTATATGAATTTCATCGGACAATGTTATATTGCGCTACTACTGTAACTAAGCGCTAGGACATATTTTTTTATCCCATAATTTTTACAATAATATTTATGACTAACAATAAAGTATGACGTCAATAATAGTTTAACGCGATTGTATCTGCACTTTTTCACTGAATATGCGTGCACGTGGTTCGAAATAAGCAGACATTACGAAACCATGGAGGTGCGAAACGCGAATAAATGTCCATCACGCGTTATCCAATCAATTTATATAATTTAGATCGCACATTAGATTTGCATTCGTGATTATTGACGAGGTTGGCGCGCGTTTAAAATTGTATAAGGCGTTCTTAAACGGCGATTACATTTTTTTCAAGACGTGCAAATACAACGATGCGAACGCGGGTCGATAACGATTACCGCGGCTATCGGTTCAATTCGAAATCCCATTATCGACGATAAACATGAACGATAAATGAAACGAGATTAACCGAGTAAGAACTTGTGATCCTTTCACCCGTCGGTTCGGCGAAATACTAAAAAAGAGCAAAGTAGAAGAAACTGTTTAGACACCCGTTTATACGACTCTCTCGGGTCACAGTGTTAATTATATGCGTTTACGGATTACAAGACGCCGTGCGCATTTATAAGTGCGCTGCAGATTTTCATTACCGTATCGAAAGAATTCATTTGATCAATTTCACCTGTCTTATGATCTAGGCTACGTTCGATTCAACCATCGAGGCGCAAGATCCTTTTCAGACGTAAACTCGTTCATAGTGATCGAGGTATTCTATGGACAAAATGGCAAAGTGCATTGGCGTCATCAAAGCGAAAGAGAATGATAGCGGCGAAGACAGGAGGATAGATAAAAAATTGTTATCTACGTATTCGGTTGGCCGACGTGTATGTGCTTACATCGGCTTTCGTGTGATAACCACGCGCACGTTCATCTATTTACGTAAGTATACATACAAATGACTGGCGAGAGAAACCGGAGGTGGAAAGGAAAGGAGTCTGTGTGTATGTGATTGTCCATACGGTCGGTCACGGGCCTTCGTACATCTCATAAAATTTTGTAGGAAACGACTGGGTAAAAAAATTGGCCATTTTTGTTCAATTCATCGAAGGTTCGTGCGAAGAGACGCGGGGCGGCGGCGGCTCAATAAAGAATCGCGTGATTCGACGATGAAACGTTTTCATTCTTTGACACTGTCTCAACCGTGCAGTGAACGACCGCATCGCGAACGCAATCTTGCTTATCTTATGAAACGCGAAAGCCAAAGCGGGAAACAGTGCGCAGACATTTCATCCTGTATTAATTAAATCTCTGTTGCAAACTTCCATTTACTGGCGAAACAATTAAAATAGATTTCTCGTACTGACGACAGTTTTTAATCTTCCACTTTGTAAATGAATGCGAACGAGTTTTAATCAACAAACTAAATGATAAATATAGGTTTATACACAAGTTCATATTTTTTCCCTTCCTTCTTCTCCCACGCGTCTTTTCGACAAAGCTACAACGTGGGCGAGCTAATTAAACGCTTATTTACGCGTGACGAAACAAACACGACGGCGTGCGTATAAAGGACTGTGACTTTTCCTTGGATAAACAATGCTAGCATGTTGAATTTGTTATTATAGATTCCTATTACTATTAAAAAGCTACCTGCAAAATTCTAAATCAATTCATGGGTTTTTCGAAAAATTATAGTGACTTAAAATTTGCATGTACTCTTATGGTAATCAGCAGTAATCCAAAGAAAACTTTCTGGTACTCGGTATGCATG